>NW_023644707.1:0-8515 GCF_015228065.2 Penaeus monodon | reverse complement strand
ATTTTTAATATAATATATATATATCTAATATATATAATATTATATATATATTTTATATATATTTTATATATTTTATATATAAAATTATAAAAATTTTATATATGAAATCTTATATATAAAAATATATATATAATATTTTAATAATATATATATATAAATATATATATATATTATATTATATATAAAACTTGAAAGTAAAGCTTTAGTGGGGCAAATCGAGCCCAAAAATAGGGGATTACCCCCATGAGCAAACCGGCTACCCCCTTTCCCCCCTTTTTCCCTTTCCCTTCCACCCTTTTTTGTTTTCTTTCTCTACTTAGCCCCCGAAACTTTTCCCCACGGGGGAAAAAGTCGGAAATAAGCCTCCTCAAATTAAACTTCTCCAAAAATTTGCCAAAAATTGGGTGTGTATGAGAATGTCTCGCGGAAGTTTTTAAAAGTATTCCCCGGGAAAACACCGCTCTTCCCGGAATCCGGTTAAAAAGATGGTGTAAATTTTTGTGCATATGGTCATATGTGTTTTGAGCATAAAATTAAGCTATAATATACATTTTACATGTGCGTTTTTGGTTGTGTGTGTGTGTTTTCTTTTTGTATGTTTGGGTTTTTGGGGGTGTGTGGGGTTGTGTTGGTGTGGGGTTGTGGGGTTTGTGTGGTGTTGGGTGTGTGGTTTGTGTGTGTGTGTGGGGTTTTGTGTGTGTGTGGGTTTTTTTGGGGGGGGGTTGTTGTGTGTTTGTGTGGATATATATATATATATATTATTAATAATTATAAAATATAATATATTTTATAAAAAAAAAAGGGGAGAGAGAAGAGAGAGAGAAGAGAGAGAGAGAGGGCAGATATCGATACATTATTATTGATATAGTATATGGGTCGTACAGATATAAGATTAGACAGTATAAAAAATCAAAAAATTTTCTATCTTTATAAATGTAGACATAAAAAAACGCAGTAGAGCACATCAGTAACGACGATCGTGGTAACGAAAAGAAAGGATACTCGAAACAGTCCCATAACTACAGTCATCCTCAGCCTCACCCCGCGGCAAACCCCCACAGTCTCCTATCAAAACGAACAGATTTAGCGAGGGTCGTGCAGCGAGTGGATGGGCTAAACTTATCCGACCGAAATGTCGGTCGCACCCTCTCTAAAATTTTGTGTAATTAGGTTGCCGAAACACGGGCTTTTCTCTCTGGGCACCTTCGTTGTTTTTTGCCCTTTTTGCTGTCTTTGGTTTTGCTCAGTTTTTTTTTTAAGTCGGGGGAATTGTTTTTATATATATTAAAATATATATATATATATATATATTATATATATATAAATATATTATAAAATAAATATATATATATTTTTATTTTTTTTTTTTTTACCTTTTAAATTTTTTAAAATATAATATTTTATATTTAATTTTTTTGTTTGTTTTTTTGTTTTAAAACAAATTTTAAATTCTTTATATTTTTTTTAAATTTCTATAAATAAAAATAATTTTTTTTTTTTTTTTTTTTTTTTTATTTTTTTTTATTCATTTTAAAATTCTTTCCCCCCTTTTTTTCATTTTTTCCACACATATCTTTTATTTCTAGTTTTTTTTTTTTACCCTTTTGTTCCCCTTCAAACATTTTTTTTTTTTTGGTTTTTATGTAATAAAAAAATTTAACTCGTATATTTCTTAAATTTTTTATGAAATTTTTTTTTTCATTAAATTTCATCTTAATTCCTCATTCTCTCTTACTCTTTATAAAATTATTTTTTAGGATAACCCCCTTTTCAGTCAAACGCTTTTTTTTTTTTGGGTTTGATTCAAAAAATCTCCCCCCCCATTTAAATTTTCCTTTGCAGGTCATTTTTGGCCCCCAAGTCTCATCTAAAACCTTCTTCCTCTTTTTTGGGTTTTCCGGCCCAAAAAAAGGAAAAACCCCTATTTTTGTCCTTTTTTCCCCCTGTAAGATCCCTTAATCTTTAATTTCGTTCTCCCCTTAAGAAAACTTCTGTTGTCCTTTTTTCAAACCCTTGATTTCCTACCCCTTTTGGAAACAACCTCCAAAATCCCGTTTTTTCCGTGTTTTTCTTCCCCTTGGTTTTTCCTTTTAATCACTTTCCAAATTTTTAAAAATTTAAAAAAAGGGGGGGTTTTTCATTGTTTCCCCGTCCTTTTTCCCTATACTAAATTTTCCTTTCCCCCCGAGTTTTGATACATTTGACAGACTGGTGTTTTTGTGCTGCAAGGATTAAAGATTTGTTTTCCCTCTTCAGTTTTTGCTTTAGCCATAGCCACCTGTCCTCACAGCGATTGTAGTTTGCCTTAGAAATCGTCCTTGCAGTATCTTTTCATTCCAGTTTTCTTTTTTTCACGTTCTCTTTTTTTCTGCAGATCATTTTCCGGCTCAATTCCTTCACCCTCTTCCATGATTCTAAGTGAACTTAGTAGCCTTTCTGGACTATTTTTGACATACCTTTTCAATGAAAATTTTGCTATATTGACTGTATCCTCTACTCCTATAAGTCCTATCAATGTTGCGTTTCGGATGTAAGGCATTGTGCATTGTCATCAGTTTTCCTTGTTTGTCTATCTAGCTGTTCCATCTCAATTTTGTCTAGTATAGAAATGCAGCTGAATATCTGAGCGACGATACTGCCTAAGTGTTGATGAGAATGATCGATTATCTAAAATTGTCTGCCGCATCAACAGCTAAGGTCATTAGCGGCGAACACCTTGTTAGATAGACATATTAAAGTATTTAAAACTTTAAAAATCTATCAATAAATATCTTACAAATAATAATAAATATATTAAAAATCAAAGAATGTGTAAAGTTATTGCATAAATATTATGCATAATTTAAATTTCATTAAAAATACTAGCCTCCCTAAGGAAAATAATAAGACCCTCTATGTCACAATCCTCCCCCAGTATATTTTTCAGTGTGTATGGGGGAGACAAGTACATACGTCTTTGGTCTGAGAATGTTGCACATCTTTCCACTTTATGTGCGACCGTTAATGGCTCTTGGGCATCCCTCACAAAGTGCTTCACTTTTAGCCATCATCGGTCATGAGTCAGTCGTGGTGCCCGATTCTTAGATTTGTTAATACAACTTCTACTTTTCGGTTGGGACGGATGCTGGTCACCCAACTGCCAAGGTCATCTCTAATCTCTCGCAGTTTGTTTCTAGAGTAGGCCTCCATTGTTCCCTCATCTATCACAAAGACAATTTTCTGATGCTGGTTTCAGGTCGGTGTATGGGAGAGGAAAACGAGCATCACAGGGCTGAGTGGCAGCTGCCTTGGCCTTCTGAACAGCTCGCTCTTTCCCCCACTGAAAACCAACATGTGCTGGCACCCAACATAGAGTTATCTTTTATGTGTTGACATCAGTGCAAACCAATCTTGAACCTTCCTCACTACTGGATGTGATGAGTTAAGCTCTGATTGCTTGCAAGGCCTACGAGAGTCACAATATATTACAATAGAATGGTTCATAAGATTTCTAGTCATCTTAACTGCTGCAAGGATGGATGTAACTCTGCATGATGATCGAGGCTGCTAGAGAAAAACTGCCAGAGGGCAGTCTTCCTTCTGCTCGCTGCCTGCAAACCCCACACCATTTTCAGATTTTGAACCATCTGTATATATTGAAATTTGATCCTTTGGTACTACGAAATATGTGAAGAAATCTCTCTCTGATTTCTGCTTCGGATCTCTCCCCTTTCCCAATTCCAACAAAATCCAGCTCGATTTGATTATTTTCAAGGGGAAATTGGGGGAATTCCAACAGCCAGAACCTTAGTGAGATTTAAATTAAAGATCATCCACTACATTCCTCACCAGGAAATTACAGACCAATTTCTCTACCAGCTGCATTGGAAGCTGAGGGAGAAAATGGTAAACTTCGGTTGACATGGCTGATAGAAAAACAAAACGTGTTTTGACCATATCAATATGGCTTAGGAAATTGAGATCGACCACAGATGCACTTGTAAGGATGGAAACTGCTATACAGAATTCCTTCGCACAGCGACGTCACATGATAGCAGTCTTCTTTGACCTGAAAAGGCCTAGATACTACTTGGAAGCATGGCATACTCATGAAGCTGTATAACTTTGGGTTTTTTAAGAGGAGATTACCTACCTTCATACAAAGCTTCCTTGCTGACAGGAAGTTTAGAGTTTCGGGTAGGAAACAGTTTCTCTAACCTGGAAGATCAGCTGGAAGGGGCCCCAAAAGGAGGTCTTAAGTGTGACCCTGTTTGCCATTGCTATAAATGACAAAAGGTTTTTCCCAAAGTGCAGTCTCATGTAATCTGTATGTGGATGACTTTACACTGTACTGCTCAGGAGAAGCTTACAGGATGTGCAAGGACACATGCAAACTGCAATAAATCAGGTTGTACAGTGGGCAACATTATCATGGGTTCAAATTTTCTCCAAGCAAGACCTTGGCTATACATTTCCACAAACGAGGAAATTTCCTTCCTTCTCTCTATTTAGGAGGAAACCCACTGCAATTTGCCCAAGAGGTGAAGTACGTGGGTTTAATTTTTGCCCTCGAGACATACATGGGTGACTCACATCAAACAGTTAATAGAGAAGCTACAAAAGCACTTAGATTTTGCGGATTCTTTCACATTTATCTTGGGGTGCAGACCCCCACAACGCTTATACGGCTTTCCCGAGCCTTATTAGTAGTAAGCTTGATTATGGTGTGAAGCGTATTCATCTGCAACTCCCCGTTCTCCCGATGTTGGACTCAGTTCATAATGAGCTCTCATAATCTGTACTGGGGCTTTTCAGGTCTTCACCTGTGGAGCCTGTATGCTGAGAGTGGAGAACCACCTCTTTCATTACACCGGGACTACAAAAAACCTGATTTACTACACGAGACTACAAAGGATTCCGGGATCTCCTAATCCAGATGGTTTTCAACCCCCTTGAGGATAGCCGATCTTGGGGAGGAGCTTAATTTAAGTCTCCTAAGGTTCTGGCTGTTGTAATTCCCAATTCCCCCTTGGACTAATCAATCGAGCTGGATTTGGTTTGGAATTGGAAAGGGGAGAGATCTGAAGCAGAAGTCAGGGGGAGATTTCTTCAGCACATTTCTAAGTGCCAAGGATCAAAACAATATTTATTCGGGTTCGAAATCTGAAATGGTGTGGGCTTGCAGTAGCGAGCGAAAGAAGACTGCATCTGGCAGTCTTTCTCTAGAAGCCCCGATCCTTCACTGCAGAGTTTCATGCCATCCTGCAGCAGTTAAGATGACTAGAGATCTTACGAACCATTGTGTTGTAATATATTGTAACTCTCGTAGTGCCCTTTCAAGCAATCAAGTGTTTAAACTCATCACATCCAGTAGTAAGGGAGGTTCAAGATTGGCTTGCATTGATGTCAACACGTAAAAAGATTACTCTATGTTGGGTGCCAGCACATGTTGGTATCAGTGGGAATGAGCGAGCTGATCAGAAGGCCAAGGCAGCTGCCGCTAACCCTTGTGGAGCCTGGTTTTCCTCTCCCAACACCCACCTGAAACCCAGCATAAAGGAGTTGTCTTCGTGATAGAGGGAGGGAAACAATGGCGGCATACCTCTAAAAAACAAACTGCGAGAGATTAGAGATGACCCTTTGGGAGTTGGGTGGCCAGCATCCATCCCAACCGGAAAATAGAAGTTGTATTAACAAGAATAGAATCGGGCACACGAGACTGACTCATGGGGCCCATGATGGCTAAAAGTGAAGCACTTTGTGAGGGATGCCAAGAGCCATTAACGGTCGCACCCTGTAGTGGAAAAAATTTGGGCAACATTCTCAGACCAAAGACGTATGTACTTGTCTGCCCCATATACACTGAAAAATGTATTGGGGGAGGATTGTGACATAGAAGGTCTTATTAGTTTCCTTAGGGAGGGCTAGTATTTTCAATAAAATTTAATTAGGCATAATATTTATGCAATAAAATTTATATTTCTTAGAGCATAATATTTATTGCTTTGATTTTTAATATATTTTTTTGTTATTTGTAAGATAATTATTGATAGATTTTTAAAAAAGTTTTAGATATTCTAATATTTCTATCTAACAAGGGTTGGATGACCTTAGCTGTTGACGCGGCAGACAATTCTAAATAATCAATCAATCTGTGCAGTTCTACTGAGGAACGACATGGTGTTGTTCCTGTCACCCGAAAAATGGAGAATCGAACAGTGTAAGATGCTCCAGAGGGATCCTCTGCCATGGCAACATCTTTTTTGTCGTGATGATTATGCCATCTATCTTCAGAGCAGGTTGTGACATGGATGTGCCTCTTCCCAGCAATCTTTCGCACCTTATCCCCTATTCATGCTAAGGGAGTTCCCAGAGATAATTGAGGGGAATACTGTCCCACGACGTCCTCTAGCCTCCTTTAGCTGCGCCTGGCCTTGGCTCGGGTCTTTTTGTAATTGATCAAGGTTACATCGCTGGGGCATCGTTTTCAACTGCCTTAATGCAGCTTTCCTTGCTCTGACAGCTCGTTGGCATTCTTCAGACCACCATGGGACCGGAGGTACTTTTAGGAATGGATGTTTCTGCTGCAAGGTGAATTCGTGATGTGAAGTGATTAACAGCATCTTGAACAATGGAAATTATTCACATATCCTTGCAATACTGCAGTTGATCTAAAAAGATTCCAGTCCGCATGTTTAAGTCGCCATCTCTACACTCCATTGACTAGAATACCATTCACCTCCTGCAAAAGTATTGGAAAGTGGTCGTTTCCATGTAAGTCTTCCATGACCTGCCAAGTGAAGTTCAATTGTGAATCAGGTGAGCCTATTGATAGGTCTATATTGGAGAATGTCCCAGTTTGATTGGAAATGTGTGAAAGTGTCACTGTTCAGTAAAACTAACTTTCTCTTTGCTCCTTTTACCAATACTTTTTTTTTCAAATTTGTACCCTTTTTCATGCTTTGAAGAAGCTTTGAGTTCTTTGCAATGGTAAAAGCATATTGGAAAGGAAGTTTTCATTCCCTTTTGACCTGTTACCACAATTTACAATACTCTTCGTTCTTTCCTTAAAAAGGCAAAGTTGGCTCAACCAACCTGGCAGTGAAGCACGCATAGGGTTTTGGCAATATGCTTACTTGAGGGGACATCAACTAACTGTTCGGAGGATCTGTGTTTAAAAGTTTGAAGGAGAGCATTTCGACTGTTCAAACCATCTATTATTCTAAATGTTTACTGCCCACATTAAATTTCTAGTTCTCAAAGTTTCTTCAGAAACCTCATCAGGTTCGGGAAAGACAATTCCTTTTAAAAATTAGGGTTTTGTGGGGAACATGAAATTGAGCCCAGGAAGTCGCATACGCATGCAGACGGTCACTCCGTCTGGTGACGAAACTATTAGGCTACCTTTGGTTTGGTGAGAAGGATATTTGACAACCAATATTTCAGATGTATTTCAAAAAATCAAGACCCATGGATACACCATAAAGGGTTTTCACTACTGGGAAATTTCTCATGAAATCCTTTCATTTTTACCATTAAGATTCCTTGTGGATTGAGGAAGACTTCTTCCTTCTTTCCTGGTTTTTGGGGGCCCGGGAACCATTACAATTCCCCTTTTGCCCTTTTTAAGCGGAAAGGTTCCAAAGGACAGTGAGTTCCAGAGGGAATGGTGGGGGATTGCGTATTGTTTTGGGAGAGGTAGATTTTGTAAATTTGTAGTACTCATACAAATTCAGAATTCTTTATTTTCCCACCCCCCCCCCCCCCACCTGGGGTCCCAAAGTGGAACTATAGTTGGGGCTCAAAAACTCCCCCAGCCAAGGGGGATACGCAGCCCTATTAAGTCGATGGCCATATTTTTACCAGCCGATTGACTTGACCCGCCTTAAAACAAACCAGAATAAAGGACCAAAAAGGGGGTGCACGGCAAACCCCGTGGGAGAGCCCCTGGGCCAAGATGAATGAACCAGGGGTGGGTGCAACATCACGTCTCAAGGGCCCTTGGGACACCCGGAGGCCATTTTGTCCCATCCCTCCAGGACACCTCCCAATGGGTAGCCCTCTGTCCCGGCCCCCAATCAGGGATCAAGCCCCAGCCCCGGGAAGGCGGTTTTTTTTAGGTGGGGTTGATGAGATTCCTCCCTATAGCTTGTTACTAGAAATTTTTCGCTCCCTTCCTGATATATATAACTTTTTTTTCCATTTCCCGGTGTTTATCTGATTGTTGAAACATTCCCAAATATTTTTAGCCCTTTTCCTTCCCTTTTCTGACTTAATCACAGACTCTTTGTAACTTTAAATTTCCCTTTTACGTAACTACCTTTTCCCCTTTTCAAAGTGCATGGCCACTTTCTATTCCAAACCCCCATCAAACTTGCTGAAAAACCAAAATTTGAATTGGGGTCCAAATTTTTTTTTCGCGTACAACTTTTAAATACCCTAAAAAAAAAGAAAAATTTTTACCTGCCTTTTTACCAAATCGTAGACTCAATATGAGGGGAAGGGGAACACACAATTACAAAAACAAAGGAGATAA
>NW_023644706.1:0-7500 GCF_015228065.2 Penaeus monodon | reverse complement strand
TAAATATGAATAAGAAATTTGAAAAAACTTTTTTTTCTACCCTTGCAATTTATTTGTTGTTATAATATAACATCTTTTCTTCGTAAATTTGGTAATGTTGGCACACGTGATTTATCGTACTTGCTTGCAAATGAGGCGAAGGGAAAAAAGGATATTGTTGTTGTCAATAATTATCTTACAATTATCAACTTATTTATGTTCATTGCTTACAGTAGTAGAAATTTAGTTAGGACACAGTTAATGCACACACTCACACACACACACACACACACACACACACACACACACACACACACACACACTACACATCTATTTAGCCATCTACCTATATGTGCACGTACATATATAGATACATATGCACGCACACGCACGCATATGCACGCACACACACACACACACACACACCCACACACACACACACACACACATACACACATATATATATACACACATATACGTATATGTATGTATGGTATATACACAAATTTACTTGCGTTCATACCCTGACACATTCAAATAAAAGGAAAAGAAAAAGACTCAAATATATAGGCACCAGCGGTATCACTGAATAGAAAGTTGAAACCGGTTACTTGTTTTTTGGGGAAAAGGAGATCATATAACGAACAAATCGCCAGTAATGAGCGACTTAAACGATTCTGCAAATGAGTTCACTTAATTAACATGCAAATTTCTAAAAGCTCGCGATTCTACTGATATCGCGCTCCAGAAAATATACGTAATATTTAATCAGAATTCTAGTTTTAAAAACACATTTTTTCATAATATAAAAGTAATCTTTATGGCACATCGTTTTCATCTAAAAAAATATTCTCCGCTTTAACGATGTTTATCAGTGCATAATCTCATGAAATAGCCATACAAGGTTGGCAGTTAGCAGCTTTTCACTAGCCTATTTTGCACAATGCGCTATAAAGGAGATTCGAAAGTCAGATCATTCCGAAAGTATACTGCTTTGTTATTCTTATTGTAATGCCTACTGCAGATACGTACAAAAAGAAAATGTACTTCCATAGTGCTGCATGAAAATATACATGGCATTTACGCACATCCGCATACGTACAGTTACACCCATCCCTATAATCCATACATATACATATGTATTTACATTAATATGGTTCAGCCATTTTTAACATGTTAAATCAGCAGCGTGTGATTTTGCCTTGCAATGGGTAAAACAAAAATAGATAAATAAATAAATAATGTGTATGTATATATATATATATATATACATATATATATATATATATATATATATATATATATATATATATATATATATATATATATATATGTGTGTGTGTGTGTGTATGTATGTATGTATATACATTACCTATCCTTCTGTCCGTCAATCTATATATCTACCTGTCTATCTATCTGTCTGTCTTTATATTATACGAACTTATTCAATCCTGTCTATATATTTTCGCACACACACAGACATAAATACACACAAAATTAACACACAAACGGACACATACTTATCTACGCCTTATTAAACTTCCTTGGGCACGCCTGTAACCTTTCCACCTCAGAACAAATACACAAAAGCGTTCTCAGACATACGGCATTTACAGTACTTACCCTCAGACAATGTTAATGCGGGGCAATTTCGGTTAATTAACTCACCTTCATTACCATAAGACACTAGGAGTAAGGCAAGGCTTCGGTGCTTCGTTCCTGCTAATGAGGATGAAATGGTCACTGGTGGGCTTATTTTGGCATTTGGTTGTTCTCCCGACTGTGGTGTCGGTAGTAATGGCTCTGATGGCGAGTGAAAGATTTGCCTGATACAGCTAAGGTATATTTGTTTTTGTAAGGATTGACTTTTTTCACTGTTCTCCTGCGTGTTATATAATATATATATATATATATATATATATATATATATATATATATATATATATATATAATGTATGTACATACACACACACACACACACACACACACACACACACACACACACACACACACACACACACACACACACACACACACACACACACACACACACACATATATATATACATACACATATACATTTATATATGTGTATATATATACATACATATATATAGTGTAAAACTTTAAATGTTTATATGAAATAACAACTTAGTTACACAGTAAAGTTCAACATCATGCTAAGGAAAAAGAATGATTTTAATAATGTGTCGTCAAGATTCCTTTTGAAATTCAAAAGCCTTTTTAAGGTATTATAAACTACTGACATTAAAAAACTATTGACATTTGCTTATAATGAACATTATCTCTTTTCGTTCAGAATTTTCCTCTCCCTCTATGACAAACATATTAGAGAGCGGCATCAGTTATGGTCTATTAAATTAAAAAAAAGGAGGGAAAATGAAGAGGAAAAATGTATAATATATCCCTTCCATTCAAGAGAAAAAAAATACGTTAATTTTTTTTCCTTTCAGCTTTTTCTTCGTAGCAGTTTTGTCCTTAATATAAGCCCTCCATTTTGCATAATCTACGGTGCACACAGCTTTTAAAGAGGGGGATAGAACTTGACTTACGATTTGTATGCTAAGGAGAACACGTGATTTATGACCGAAAAATAAATTCAAAAAAAACATGTTCATTGTAGATTACAAATCACGAACAAGTAGCATATAATTCACCCGGTTTTATCCTGTCATGTGGAGCCAAATGAGAAAGTACTTATAACTGAAATTCGTGATCACAAATTGACTTATTAAAATGCAATAGTAGTAATCAGTACTCTTCACATCTGCCATTATTTTCATCACTGTTATCATTATGATTATTGTTATCGTTGTTATTACCATTGTTATTGGTATCAGTGTTGCTACTACTACTGCTGCTGCCGCTACTGCAACTATAACTACTAATGCCATTGTTATCGTTATTATTACCATTCTTATTGATATCATTATCAATATATCATTATTATTACTATTATCGTTAATATTTTTAATCACAATAATACCAGTAATTTATTATCCTTATTATTATGATCATTATTATTATCATTATCATTATCATTGTCATTATCTTTATTACATTATTATTATCATTATCATTATCATTATTATTATTATTATTGTTATTGTCATCAACATCCTCATTATCATTGTTGTTGCTGTTATCATCATTATTATCATTGTTATTATTATTACTACTACTACTACTACTACTACTACTATTTTTTATTATTATTATTATTATCATTATTATCATCATCATCATCATCATCATCATCATCATCATCATCATCAAACATCATCATCATCATCATCATCACATCATCATCATCATCATCATCATTTTTATCACTATCATTATCATTACCATTATATTATTATCATACTATTATTATAATATAATTATTATATTATTATTATATCTTTAATATTGTTATTATTAATATAGTGTTATATTTATCATAATTGTTATTATTATTATCATCATCATCAAAATAATAACCATCATAATCATCCAATTAACTATAATAATAAAGGTTACGATGTCAATAAAAAAAAAGAAAAAAAAAGAAAAAAAATCGCAGAAAAATGTGTATTCAGAGAGACGACTCGTGTCCACGGAAAGGGCAATTTACCAAAAGGCATTTATTACTTAAATTGGTTCAGGTGTTGAGGAAATGTTATTTTAGCGTGCTATCATGAATCTGGGGCTTAATGATGGAAATTATTCACTTTTTTAAAATGTATTATTGTACTCTCATTATATAAAAGTTGTATAACACGGTGCCGTCAAAGCGTAAAATTAAGTGATGTTTTAGAACTAAATTGCATGTTTTTTGTTTACACGTGCTTATCCCGCGCACATAAACTATTATATTTTAAAGGGTCTAAATATATGTTCACTTCTTGTTTATCCCCTTTTTTATGCTTGTATCCATTATAAACACACACATACACACACACACATATATGTATGATATATATATATATATATATATATATATATATATATATATATATATATATATTAACATATATTTCTGTAATATATGTATATATATATACATATACAATATATACATATATGTATATATATGCATATATATATATATATATATATATATATATATATATATATATATATATATATATAGAGAGAGAGAGAGAGAGAGAGAGAGAGAGAGAGAGAGAGAGAGAGAGAGAGAGAGAGAAGTAGCTATCATGCGAAATGTTTTTTTTCATCCATTCTTTATATTCTTTAAATATATTCATTCTCTATTTCCTTTCCCTTTTCAACATGCCTGATCTATTTTTTGTAGTAAATTATTAAGAAATGTATTCATTATTTCTTACTTTTCATTATTTTTATGATTCATATAAATATTATAATACATTTTCCTACATGCTTTTATGAATACCATTTAAATTTCATGCACCCATTTATGTAGCACTGATTCCAGTTAATTCCACCTTTGACATTTCTGCAATCTTAACATATAATGGTTGCATGATTCATAATAGAAAGGGTGTTATTATAACTGCATTTACGCGTTTTATTTCTCTAATACCTTCTATATATATCCTTAATTTATTTTCATTAAATCTGTTATTATTATTTTCTAATTTATTCAGTTACTCACGTCTTTATATCTATTCATTCATTTATCAACCTTCAACGTCTGTTTATCTATTTATGTATCTACCTACCTGTCTATCTGATTATTAATATATCGATCTATTTATCTATCTATCTATACACATGTATACATTTATATGCGCACACATTTATATATACACTGATATCCTTTTATCACAGTATATCAGAATACTCACAAATGAGCGAGCATTCTGAGGCATTCAAGCAAATGAGATGCAAATGACTTAAGAGTTGAGTGATGTCGGGCCGTCAGAACCAGCTACGCCATGCTCCCTTTGCTTGTAAACCCACTTATGAGAAGCCGTAACGACGTAATATAGTGGTATATAATTCATGATATACCAAGATGCATGTTAGTATACAATACGTGTTATATCAAGTACAATGTTATACAACTATGCCGCAGTAATATTAGTATAAGATAACGTGATATAATGTGCATCGCTATACATTACAACGCATATAGTCTCATAGAGATTAGCAGTCCCTTATCAGAAGCACTGTAGTTACATATGAGGAGGAAAATATCACAGAGTTTGGCGGGGGAGGAGGAGGGTGGGTAGGTAGTAGTTGAGGTTATCATAAAGGCTTCAGTAAACTCTGCATGATATTTGAAGTTCAAGAGGTCATGCAGGAATAAAGAAAATCATACATGTATAGTCGTTTATGGATATATATTAAAAATAGAAATAAGGACGTTGGAAATTGCATAAAAATAGTGATTCCTGGGGCAGAAATTGTAATTATGAGAATATTAGTGGAGATTGTTAGCACGGCGAGTTGTATTTTTTAATGAATAATCTGGTAATTTTTCGATAATCTTTCTACCTGCCATTTTCCCGATTTTTTTGCTGTATACTTCCTGATACTGTGATTAAAAGTTATCATTTAGATTTGAATTTATTCTAGCAATACACCACTCAAGGCAATTAAATATATAATTATAACAAACAGTCATATTAATGTAGTTATAAAAAAAACGACGAGATTGAGCGAAGGGAAGAGAGAGAAAGAGAGAGAGAGAGAAAGTGAGAGAGAAAGAGAGAGAGTGAGAGAGAGAGAGAGAGAGAGAGAGAGAGAGAGAGAGAGAGAGTCTAAAAGTGGTCAGATGTCTTCAATGTCACGCCCTCCAACTATCCTGAGTGACAGTATGGCGGCGTGCCCACGGCATCGCCGCCATACTGACCTAAGCCACGCCTACATCACTCATGACCTCTGACCGTCACCTTAACCTGAACAATCACTCTACTTCGGGTCACGGTCCCGCTCGACCGCTGCCTCCTCCGGGGACCAACACTACTGTCACCCCGCCAGGCCTACTCGCTGCACGGGTCTACCTTAGCCGGCTACTTCAACCTCCGTTCACGCTACGCTACCATCATCCTTCACCACCAATAAGCACTTCAACCAGACGGGCGTTTACGTCATCCAACCAAACCCCTAACATCTGGTGGACAGGGATAGCAAGACTACAAGACAACCCTGAGAGAGAGGAAGAAAGAGAGATTAGACAGATAGAGATAGAGAATGTAAATAAATAGAAAGATATAGAGAGAAAGAGAGAGAGAGAGATAGAAAATAGAATAACGACAGCCACTAATACCAGTTATAATACTAAGCGAATTAACTGCTGTTGGCGGAACCAGAAACAAACGCGACACCAGTTGTTGCAGATAACATCATCCCGTCTAACTTTTTCATTTTTTCTGCGACAGGGAACACCAAGCGAATACACGAGTCGCACGCTGGAAGAGTACTCGGCATGACATATGTGCGTGTGAGAGAGAAAAAAAGTTTTAAAATGTGTGTGTGTGCGTGTGTGTGTGTGTGTGTGTGTGTGTGTGTGTGTGTGTGTGTGTGTGTGTGTGTGTGTGTGTGTGTGTGTGTGTGTGTGTGTGTGTGCGCGCGCGCGTGCGTGCACACACACACACACACATTCACGTGGAGACCGTTGCCTGGAATGGATGCCACTCTAAGCCTCAGTCTTAAACCGCGTGCTTTATCGCTACACCGCTTGGGGGAGTGGTAAAGTAAATGTATATGTAATAAGAAAGACAGACAAATAGATAAATACACACGAATGACTTTTTTCCCGTCCTTGCAATTATCTGTATACGGTTTAAAGAAGGGAAATCATTGACTGCCCGGCACACATTTATTATTAATTAACCGTGGTTGAGATCCTGCGTGAATGTTCAGATCGACAGACTAGGATCGTTATAACATCTTTAACTTAACTGTCCTGGTTCTTGTCTCCATTGCGATGGTAGTTATGATTATTTGCTAATTGTGTGATTATAGGTATGTGCATGTCAGCAGGTGTCGCTTTGCTTTAAGAAATAGTAGATTATCATGCAAAAGAAAATATTATCTTAATTACGCTTAACTACTCCATGTCTCTTCCTTGCCATTCCCCCCAACTCTATAAAAAAAAAACATACACAATGTATGTAGTGTGGTATTTAGTCATAGAAAAGACGAAAAAGGGAGGGATAAAATTACTTACTATATTTTTTCTTGTCCTCTGCATAATAACGCAATGCAATGTTTAATAAGTGGTCGTTCCGCGATATTTATGCGTATGTTCAATGTTTATATATATATATTATAATATATATATATTATATAATATATATATATGTATTATTAAATATTTATATATATATATATATATATATATATAATATATATATAATTATGTCATTGTCTAAAGTTACATCTGCTAATTAGAATTCCCTTGATATGTTGCCACAAGATAAACACACTCATAAACACAAACTATACACAAACACACACACATCACACCACACACACACACCACAACACAAAAACCCTTTTTTTTTTTTTTTTTTTTTTTTTTTT
>NW_023644704.1:0-8516 GCF_015228065.2 Penaeus monodon | reverse complement strand
TAATAAAATAAAAAAAAAAATTTAATAATAATAAAATAATAATAATAATAAAAAAAAATAAAAATTTTAAAATAATAATAAAAAACAATAATAATAATAATGATAATAAAAAAATTTTAAAAATAATAAAAAAATGGGAAAAAAAAAAGATAAAAAAAAAAAAAAAAAAAAAACCAACAACAATAATAATGGTAAAACCCTATAATAATAATAACAACAATTACAGAAAACAAAAATAATGATAATGTAATGAAATAATCATGAGACATGATGATAATAAAATAAAAATGATAATGAAAAGTAATAAAAATAATATTATAATAAAATAAAAATAATTTTTAAATTTTTTTATTATAATGATTTTATTATTATCATATATTATCATTTTTATTATTATTACACCCATCGTCATCAGATTATTATCATTACATACTTTATGTTTTTACGAAATTTGTTGTTTTTATTATATAGGATTTTTTGGGTTGAAATTTTTTTCCTTTATTAATTTTTACATATTTTTATATTTTCATCTTTATTATTTTATTATTTTATTATTATTTATTATTTTTTTAAATATTTTATTATTATTTATTTATTAAATTATTTTTATTTTGTTGTATTATTATCATTATTTTTATTATTATTTTTATTATTTTATTACTTATATATTTACATATCATACATCCTTTAATATAATTATTTTTATTATTATTATTATTATATAATTTTTTTATATTATACTTTTATTATTATCATTATTATTGTTTTCTTTATTATTACTATTATTATTATTGTTGTTGTTTTTATTATTGTTATCATTATTATTTTATTTTTTATCATTAATTATTTTTAATTACTTTATTATTATTATTTTTATGTTATTTTTTTTATTTTTTTATTATTTTTATATTATTTTTATTTTTATTTCATTATATTATTATTATATATCAATTCGAATAATAATAATTATATAAACTATTATTGTTTTTAGATATTATTACAATTTTTATTATGATTATTTTAATTACCCAAAATGTTTTTATTATTTTATACATTATTGTTTTTATCATTTTCGTAAATCAATCGGCATCATCATCAAGCCCGTCTTTGTTTTTAATGTATTGATATTTTAGTGTTTACATAAAATTTTTATTTTTATTATTTGGTTTTTGAGAAAACCAATGCAGCAGAATAGTGCAACAAGTACGAGCAAGAAAATTGAAAAAAAATTTATAAAGTAAAATAAGAATAAATATTCCAAAAACGAGATATAAATACAGTTTCCAAAGATAGGCGCAGGCAAATGAATGAAAAACTGATCTTTATAGGCAATCGTCACAGTAATAAAGGCAAAAGCAATTTTTTAAAGGGGTTTTCATGGAGATTGCGGGGGAAAACTATTCTTTTGTGGTCAAAAGCGGGGAAATTGAAATTCAGAGGAAAAAAAGGAAATATTAAGGGGAGTGTAGTGATATTACCTTCCCTCTTCAGCCCTGATAAAAGCCCCTTTCCTTCTTTTCCTTTTATGCACCCTTTCTGTCCCCCGATCCTTCCTACCTGCCTCTACTTATTGTAAATATCTTGGTGTCTCACATCCCCCCCACCCCTGGCCCTTTTTTCAAAACCTGCCCGACCCATCCCTCATGCCCCTCATTTTCATCACCCTACCCCACCCCCTTCCCCTATTTCCCCCCCTTTCCTATCCCCCCTAAAAACCCCCCCTTTCCCTTCAGACCCACCCCCCTCCTCACCGCCACACTCCCCCGATCCCCCCCCCCCCCCTCTACTCTTAAAGCCCCCCTTCCCGTCCCCCCCCCCCTCCCCCAGGGACGCCCTTCAACCCCCCACTCCCCCAGGCAGAGCACGAGGGCGGGCGGCGGGGGGAGCAGGGGAGGGGGGGGGAGGGCGCGGGCCCGAGGAGGGTTCCAGGGGGGTCGCGCAAGGGAGCAGCTGAGATCGAGAAGAAGATGCGCGCGAGGGGGCGGGCCTCGGGGAACAGAGTCGTAGCGAGGACGAAGGCGAGTCGAGGTCGCCTAAAAGGGAGTGAGCGGAAGGAGCCCCCCGGGGGCCCGGGGGCGTTCACCACCCCTTGCCGTTCCTCGTCGTGGGAAAAATTCGAAAAACGATTCGTTTTATATCATCATTTTTTAAAAAATTGTTTTTTTTTTTTAGCTCGGGGCTTTTTATGTTGTCTACTAAAGGGTTCACCCAAAATAAAAAGTGCAAAAGCAATAACAATTATTTATTATTATTTTTCCGAGTCAAAAAATAAATGCAGATGGTGCCGACGGAAGGGGGGACGAAGGGGGAAACCTCCGTGCGCGTGGGGTGGGGCTCCCGCTTCCAGTCCAGAACGCCCGGGTTCAGGAAAAAGGGAAACGAGGAAGCTGTATGGCTACCTCAGGGGAAACTAAGCTCCCGCAGTGGGTGGGCGCGACACCCCTCCTTCGCAGTTGGGGACATTTCCTCCGCGACTGGGGAAAAAGAGGGGAAAGGTGAAAGCCGGGCATAAGTAAAAAGGCCCGGGCGAACCCAGAACATGCAAATTCAAGCAAGCAAGCAAGGTGAAAGTATCTACAGGCCCTTTTTCGGATTCGCCTTCCCCTTCGCGCAGCTGGGGTGACCAGGGCCTCGCGCTCGCGTTTGGGGGGCATGCCCGGCCCCCCGGTGTGGACTATATAGCATGACGTGCCAAGATGATGTATAAGAAGATTTTTAAATATTCCCACGCCTTCGTGAAAGAGAAGGAAAACCCTTTTTTGGGTGACACTAAAACAAAATCCTCCAAAGTTGTTTTTTTTTTATTAGTCATAGTAGAAACATGGTTTTTAGTTCTTTGTTAAATGGGGATAGTGATTATATTCTTAGGAGGTTTTTAAAACAAATAAATTGGCTACGATGTTTCTTAATCAGGGATTGAATTATGGATAGAAAAAGGAATTACCAAAATTATGCAGGTTTTAAAAAAATGACATCTTTTAAATGAATTTAAAGCCATCTGGATTTTCCACAACTTTTTTACTGAGCCTTTAAAAACCTAAACAAGCAAGCCCCAATACAAAAAAAAAAGACACAGACGAAAATAAATTCACTTTACAGCAAAAACGAAGCTGTTTTTTTTAGGTAAAAAAATAGTTTGCTTCGATTTAAAAGGTATTCATGCCTTTGGGGTTTCCCAGGGGTACGATGATCTGACTTGTACAAATTACCCCCCAACCTCTTAATTTGAACAAAAGTATTGACAATACTTGTTTTCTGTTTAATTAATTTTCCCAGACATAGATTTGTCCCCAATGATACACGTTGCCTATTTTTAAACCATTCTCCCCCTCAGATAGATTTATATAAAAAATTTATATAAAAAATCCCCTGAGCAAGGCCATGGACTCTCGAATCCCGGGAAACCCAGATGAAAGGGATTTAATCATTTTATTCTGTACTATAAATTTAAGTGCGAAAAAGAAGTGACGAGGCTGAGCATATGTATAAAGTAAAAATATAAAAAAATTTAATTTATGTGGATTTTGTGTTTCAGTACAAGTATGGGGCTTTTTCCCCACAAAAATGCGAGTTCAATTAAGCTAAAAAAAATTTTTAGATGGAAAAAATATCTCTGTTTATAAGAAAATCTTTTATAGCAATTTATTTATATTTGTACTTTTTCTAATTTTAATTTTTATGTTTTTATCCGGATTTTTTCCTCCTTTCGTATTTCTTTTTCTTCCCCCTTTCCGCTTATCTCGCTTTTGTTTTCCCCTTCCTTACTTCCCCTTTTTTTTCCCCTTTCTTCTCTTTTCTTTGTTTCCCCTTCCTCTTATTTATCCCCCAGGCTGCTCGTTTCTCCATGTCTCACTTAAAAATAGTGATCTTCAGCCCATCGTTGCAGAGGGGATTTTGAACGATTGCTACAAAGAAAATTTGATGGAAAAAATGTCTTTTCCCACACGCCGCGCGGACGGGTGGATGGTAGACAGGTAAAGGAGAATAAGGATAGAAGGAGAGTGGGGAAAGAGAGGGGAGAGAGAGAGGGGGAGAGAGAGAGGAGAGGGAAAAAAGGAAAAGAGAACGATATGTATCACACACAAACATACACACAGCATGCACGCACGCAGCACACACAACACCACAACACACACCAACACAACACACCACACACACACACACACACCACACACGCAAACACACCCACACCAAAAAATTATATATATATTATATCTATTAATATATAAAATATATATATATATATAATAATATATAGAGAGGGAAGAGGGGGAGAGGAGAGAGAGAGAGAGAGAAAGATTTAAGAACAGTTACCTGCCTTCAAAAAAACAGGGTAAAAACGTATAGAAACACCCAAAGGCCATGCTTCTGTTTTGTAGAGGCTGCAAAAACATATTTTTACATGCCGAAGGGCTGTGCCCCTTGTGCATACATTTTTCACATATCATCTAGTTGGTAAAAAAAACCCTTTTTTATTTAATATATCAAAGACAAGATCAGTTCTATAATAAAATTAATGTAATCAATAAATGGACGTGCGTTGATGATAGGATGCAGTTTTTGAGCAATAAAGAAAGGTAAAGGGTTTTGAAATTTGGGCGCTTGCAAAATGCTCCCGTACATAAGTATAGGTAGATATCCTAGGTAGCGTGGTGAGGTAACTGCTTTTCCCCAGCAGTCCCTTTAGACTTTTTTGGGTTTTTCTTATCAGACGTCCTGAATATTTTATAATGCAGAGGTCCAGGTATTTTTCTTTTTTTTCGGTGATCCACCCGGGCCCTTAATCTCGAAGGAAAACACGTTTTTTTTTAATGGAGCATATTGTTTTTTCTGGAAATGTGTTTGTAACTGATCCACCTTGTCACAGGTTAATATTCCTAAAGGGGAAAGGGTATCCCGTTTTTTGGGGAATGAACCTGCTTGAGGGAGGGCAAAATTGGGGGAATTTCCCAGTTACCTTGTTTCCCGGACTAAATGCAGTAAGCTATAGAGTGCACCTGGGTTTAAGAAAACAGCCAGGTGCTGTTTATACCCTTTTTTTATTTCAGGTATATAGCTAAGACTCGGATCAGTTGTGCTTTCCCCGAAGAAATTTTTTTACACTTTTTTTTAAAAGAAATGTAGGGAAATTTAAAATCCCCAAACCCAGCTGCTCCGTGAGGTCATTAGAGACTCACAGTAAATCGCAAGAGGGGGGGGGGTGCCCCGAAGGGGAGGGGAATTTAAATTTTAAAATTTTAGGCAAATGGCCTTTTAAAATTTTGTTTCGAAATAGGATTTAGGCCATGAAATTTTCAATATGAGCATAACATGGATCTATGCCCTGGTCGAAGGTTCTTTGGAAGTTAATAGCCGGTTCACATTTGAAGCTGAGCTAAATTGGGGGGTTTTTGGCCTTCCTTCCAGGTTTGACGTATCAGATTTGGGGTATCGCGGTCGCCCGGGGATCCGAAATGTAATTAACTCATTAGAAAAAGAATGGAAATTTTTGGCCTGGATTTAAACAGCAGAATCTGTGCCGATTGGTGAGACCCGGGGATAGACTGTGAAATGAAGGGAGGTCTGGGTGTTTTCCCAGAAAAACCTTTGCAATATTGGGCAGTCAAAAAGATTTCAGGCCTTTTTTGTAAGACTTAAGGGGTTTTAGACCCTTCTGTGGAAATACTAAGAAGGAGCCCGCAAGTCTTTTCGTGGATTTTAATAAGGGGGTGGTACTCAACCTTAGGTCTCTTTGGGAGGCATAGGCTTTCCTTTTGTATTTAAGGAAAAATGAGGGGAGAGGGGAGAGAGAGAGAGAGGAGGAAAAAGAGGAGAGGAAAGAGAGAGAGAGAAAAAGAGAAGAGGGAGGAGAGAGAGGAGGAGAGAGGGAGAAAAAAGAAAAAGAGAAGGAAGAGGGAAAAGAGAGAGAGGAGAGAAAGAGAGAGAGAGAGAGAGAAGAGAGAGGGAGAGGAGAGAAGAGAAGAGAGAAGAGGAGAGAGGGAGAGAGAGGAGAGAGAGAAGAGATTAGAATTAAGATAAGAAAATTAAGAAATTAATAAAAAACCAAAAATATCCGTATCTAATTCCAGCATAGGCAAATTTTATTTTAAAGGGAAACAATTTAAAATTTAGTGGCGCAAAAAAAGGGTTTTTCAATTCAAAATCCATATTTCAAAAAGGGCCCATCGAGTCCCCTCAATTCAAACATAAGCTTTAGGGGCCTTTTTAAATTTTTTTCCTTTACAGAAAAGGATGAAGTTGATAGTAAACTAGGATTTTGTTACCGAAGGGTAAAGGGCAATTCCCAATATCATTATATAATATATATATATATTTAAATATATATAATATAAATAATATATATAATATAATTATATTAATACACTAAACCCCACCCCCACACACACACCAAAACACACACACACACACCACACACACACCCACACCACAACACACAATTATAATATATAATTTTATAATTTTTATATAATATAATATATAAAAAAATTTTATAAAAATACACACCACACACACACCCCACACACAACACACACACATTATATAATAATATATAAAATATAATATATATATTTACAATATATAATATATATATATTTTAATATATATATATATATATAAATATATATATATATTATTATTAAATTATAAAAATATATAACACAAAATTTTAAAATGATACATTATTTAGGAATGAACTGAGCAAGATCCATATCCCCCCTCCAAGAGAGAGAAGAGGAGGAGAGAGAGAGAGAGGAGAGAGAGAGAGAGGAGAGAGAGAGAGAGAGAAGAGGAGAGAGGAAAGAGGAAAGAGAGGAGAAAGAGAGAGAAAGATAGAGATAGAGATAATGATAGATAGATAGATAGATAGAGAGAGAGAGAAAGAGAGAGGGAGAGAGGAGAGAGGGAGAGAGAGGAGAGAGAAGGAATAGAGAGAGAGAGAAAGGCTGAAAAAAAAAATATGACGAATTTTAAATCGAAACGTTTTACACCTAAACAATAAGTGGCATGAGGAATTATAATGCCCCTCGCTTGGAAACTGCTTGCCCCGAAAGCGCAAGGTACTGGGGCGTCAGCCTTCAACCAAGACCTCAATAAAAAAAGGGGTTTATGCTTGACAAGGTAAATTTAAAGGGAAATTCGTCTTGAATACAAAAGGGCCGGTGGCCACAGAACAAAGATTCGGTAACTTCTCAGGAAAAGATGGCTTTTGTTAAAGGGTTTAGTGATTTTTTTGTTAAATTTTTAAATGGCAAGCTTTTTGAGTTAAAGTACGGGGAATTTTGAGCCCATTTTATAGAGATTTGTTGTGACAGTGACTTGTGATCGGGTAGGTGCAATAATTGAGAAAAGTGGGTAATTGGGAAGTAGCATTATACTTTACCTTTGGTAAATCTAGGGTAATGCTCACGATATTGTATTATCAAAAGCAGTATGGGGATTAGAGTCACTGGATTTCATAAAGATCCTAACCTTTTAGTTTAATCAGAGCCTAATTCCCCCCCACGTTTCAGTTTCCACGAATACATCATTGGAAAATACGCATCCGATGCACTTATATATTAAGAAAAAAAATTTTGGGAAAATTTTGAGCAAGAAATTCCTTAATGAGGCTACAACTGATGCCCCCTTGCCTTAAGTATAGGGGCCCCAAAACAGGGGGCGTTGCGGGGGAGGAGGGGGGCAGGCAGTCAGCTTTAGTAAGAGTTCATCTGGTTGTATCACGGGATAAAGTTTGCCTTTCGCCCGTGTCACTAAAGAAAAACTAGAGCGCAATTTACTTTTGATACTTAATTGGGTACAAACTTTCAAGATAAATAATTTGGTTGTTTAATTTTTACAAACAAAGCCATAGGACAAAAAAGGGATGGAAATTCCAAAAAAAGAAATTCCTATCGTTAATTCCCCTATACTGCAAGTTTTGGGTTATTTAAAATAAAACCCAAATAAGCAGGTTCAGTACAATAGAATTATAACGGGAGAAAATAATACTTTTTAATCAAAGTAGTTGAAAAGCACAGCGTTATACGTAGATTTTCCAGTGAAAAAATAGGGAAAAGATATTTAAAAAGCAGTTTATAACGTATGAAAGTAAAAAAATACAAAAAATATCCCAAAGGGAAGTTATGTTGAAAAACCACACACACAACAACAAACACACACACACACACAACACACACACAACAACACAACAACACCCCAACACACGCTTTCACCAATAATTTTAAATGAAACAGCGTCACGAGCGTGATAAGTTCACGACAGCATTATTTCAAAAAAAAAAAGGAAAAAAGAAAAAATGAGAAAGGGTCCCCCTGAAAGGACCGGCCATTTTCACACACTCATAATTCGTTCCGTTACTCATTCAGCGCTCACTTAGTCAATGCCCGGGTTTTCAGTAACAGGTGCAACGGGTTAGTTTTTAAACGGGAGTTTTTTTATAAGTGAAAAGATAGTCCTTTTCCTGGAGCTGCCTTTCCGAAATTTGCCCAAAAATAGTGTTGTTTTTGGGCCTAAAA
>NW_023644703.1:0-8517 GCF_015228065.2 Penaeus monodon | reverse complement strand
GGGGGTGTGGAGGCCAGCACGAGAGTCCATCTGCTGGACAATCTCGTAAACAAACATGTTTTTGGCTGATGTGTCCATTTTAGCAGCAGGTCTGACAGAGTCAACCTGTGCTTTGCATTTCCTCTTGCCATGTATGGCTTCAGAGTGACTGCCATAGTCTGGGCCTTGCACGGTTTGTCATCATTTATATCTCTTTGTTGTGGGGGGGTTTGTAGGAATGTTTGCCATGAAATATTATGTTCTTTCATCCTCTCACTCCCCCACCCATCACCGAGTCCAGCAAGGGGAAGCTGTATGTTAGAACTAATGTCTAAAAGCCACAGGGGTGGTGAGAGGATATACGCAGCCAATGGCCGTTGTACCGCCACTCACGGGACCAGTGTGAGTGCCAACGGCGACACTGACTGCTTGATCCTAGCCTCTCGAAAGAGACCAGCCGTTTGATATGACCGGGCCAAGATCAGACCACCCGTCATGTTGGAATAAGGGACCAAAGTGGTACTAGCCGCAGGGCATACTCATGCACGGCATCGCTCAACCTCCAGGACTCCCATTTCCACGGCGCACAGGTATGTCACACACAGCAAACACGTGGGTAGGTGTGAACCCCTGGGGAGAGACCAGAGGGGATGCTCTTCCACCTACAAGATAGGCATCATTATTTGGAACCCTTTCTTCCTCCCTCTCCAGTGAAACAAGCAGCCAAAGGCTGTATCACCTCAAAGAGAGAGCTCTAGTCCTGCACCTCAAAGAGGAGGTTCCAGTGGCAGGACCACGAGTGCGATAGTGTCCAAGAGTTTATTTATTTATATATATATATATATATATATATATATATATATATACTATATATATAATATATATATATATGTATATATATATATATATGAATATATATATATGTATATATATGTATATATGATCTATAGATGAATATATATCCTATCTATAATTAATATATCATACTATATGTCTATATCTATATATATAGTATATATATATATATTATATTATATATTAACTATATAGTTATATATATAATGTAAGATATATTATATAATATAGTATAATTATATATCTATTAGATATATATTATATATTATATATATATTTATAATTATTATATATATATATATATATATATATATATATATATATATACATATATACATATATACACGCATGGCTTATCAGGCTTCAAGACCAAATTATTCGGGGAAGCTACCGCGTAGCTTCGTGGTAGAAGTGGCAGGCATGTGTATGGTTGAGCGCAGGCCTCATTCACGTGGCGCCGAAGATGATGTCAGCCTTGGCAAAATCGGCCTTAGAGTCGGCGAGTGCGCAGCCATACACTACAATGTTTACTATTTTCATCAATGATTTAGGATCAGACATAAGCCCAAATAATTATCTGAATATTTTTGCAGACGACGCGAAATTACAAAAAGAGGATAATAGACGACGTCTCATGCCAGTGCCTCCAAAGTGACATCGAGAACTTATGAATGTGGAGTACTTGGAAAATTAAATCTAACACTAATGAATGTCATGTAGTCAGATTCAGAGAGAGTAAAAATCGTTCACTACACCAATACAGCTTAGGAGATGCAGATAGTGAAAAAAAATCATAAAGAGGAACCTAAACCCAAATGTTTATATAAATGAAAAGGTCCATAAAATGCTCGGCCAGATTGCCAGTATGAAGAGGGCATTCATGTATGTGGACGAATATATGACAAAAAACGATCATTACAGCCACCATAAGACCTAGTCTAGAGTACGGTGCAATGGCGTGGAGACCACACTTGATAAAGGATGTAGATAAACTGGAAATATTTCAAAGAGCAGCCACAAGACGGGCATCTACTCTATGAAATAAGAGCTACGGAGATAGACCACAGAAAATAGCACTTTCTACTTTGGAAGAAATAAGGGAAAAAGGAGTGACATGATCATGGTGTTCAACTATGTTACAGGAAGGGTGAAGTTAGACAAAAGATGAATTTTATGTTTTTAACACACACACACATACCAAACGCACAAACACAGACACACACACAAACGCACACACACACAAACGCACAAACACACAAACGCACAAACACACACACACATACAAACGCACAAACACACACACATACATACACACATACACACCACACAACACACACACACACACACACACACACACACACACACACACACACACACATACATATACGCTCTCTCTTCTCTCTCACACACACACACACACACACACACAGTTGGCAGTTTCACTCTTACCTAATTGGATGCCCTTCCTAATGAACCGCGGTTCGGCGCGCTTAACACCTTTGCCACGGTGGTTTCCCCTACGACGCCTGCGTTTGATTTCCCAAGGCGATATGTCATTTTTTCGCTGTGAGGTCTGGCTCGAGCGAGCAGTCAGAGCGCAGGTATTTTTACGACTGTAAAAAGAAT
Source organism: Penaeus monodon (assembly GCF_015228065.2). NCBI lineage: Eukaryota > Metazoa > Arthropoda > Malacostraca > Decapoda > Penaeidae > Penaeus > Penaeus monodon. Next base: position 6,057 of record NW_023644703.1, on the reverse strand, counting down.
ATCTATATCTCTATATATATACATACATATACATATATATACATACATACATATTTTATTTTTATATATATTATTTATATATATATATATATTTTATATATTATCAATAAACGGTATACTCATGTTTGAGCAGCCGTGGACCTCTCCACCATCCTTCGCCACTCAACCGATCTTGGGGCTTTTCTTTCCACTTGTACCATCGGGCAACCGGCAAATATCTTTGATATGTCGCTCAGTCTTTTCTTTGGTTTGCCTCTTCCTCTGTTCCTATCACCACCCATGTCAGCAAGTTTTTTCAATACTTTTTCTTCTCATCACATGACTAATAAACTTTTTGTTTCCTTTGTTCAAGAGTCCAACAGCCGGTCTTTACAATTTATTTTTCTCAGCACTTCATCATTCGTTTTCTTTTCTGTCCAGTTAATACGTAGTACTCGTCTGTAACACCACATTTCAAACTATTTACCTTTTCTTGTCTTCTTCTTCAGCACCCAACACTCAAAACCCTATGACGCAATTGGGAAAACTAATGAGTTCAAACCCCAGCTTTGTTCGTAAGGTAATGCTTCGGACTTTCGAGATGTTATTGAGAGCAACTGTGGCGTTTTTGGCAATGGCAATTCTTTTTATCTCCGGTGAAACATCATATGTATTAGTTAAAACAGCTCCAAGATAAGTGAACTCTTTCACATTTTCCACAACCATTCCATTGATTGTAACATGTTCATCATTGTTCATTGCCGGTTATCTTTGAATCTTCATGATCTTAGTTTTCTTGGCATTAAGAAACAAGCCAGCCTTTTCGCTTGCTACTCTAGCTTTATCTAGTAGCTGTTGTAGTTCAGTGATACTGCTGGCAATCAAAACTATATCATCATATTTTTCTCAGCACTTCATCATTTGTTTCTTCTCCCTCCATTTAATACGTAGGATTCGTCTGTAACACCACATTTGAAAACTATTGACCTTTTTCTTGTCTATCTTCTTCAGCACCCAACGCTCAGAACCATATGACGCAATTGGGTAAACTAATGAGTTCATAACCTCAGTTTTGTCCGTAAGGTAATGCTTCGGTCTTTCCAGATGTTATTGAGAGCAACTGTGTATTTTTGGCAATGGCAATTCTTCTTTTTATCTCCGGTAAATAATCATATGTATTAGTTGAAACAGCTCCAAGATAAGTGAACTCTTTCACATTTTCTACAACCACTCCATTGATTGTAACATGCTCATCATCGTTTACTGTCGGTTATCTTCGAATCTTCATGATCTTAGTTTTCTTGGCTTTAAGAAACAAACTAGTCTTTTTGCTTTCTTCTAACTTTATCCTAACAGTTGTTGTAGTTCTTTGTACTGTCGTCAAATTAAAACTATTTCATCGGCGTATATTAAGTTGATATTTGTATCTCCAACATCTACAGTTCCTTCAAAATTCTCTAAGCTCTTCTCATAATTGCTTCAATATATTATTAAAAGGTGCGAGACAGGATGGCAACCTTGTCGCACTCCTTTGGTTGACTTTAAACCATTCTGTTAACCATAAGTTCTTACAGGTGCTTGTTGTTTGGTCATAACATGGCTTTTATTAGTTGGATGATGTGTTTTGGAAACCTCATTCGTTTCATGTATTTCCAAGGATATCGTGATCAACAGTATCAAACCTTCGATAATCGATGAACACAGGTAAAAGGTCTTTCCTGGTTTTCTCCTGTTTTACTTTTGTGACTTTTTAAATGCAATTGTTCTGTTTTTTTGTTGCATTGGAGTGCGTCACCTTTTTTATGTATGGGAGTAAAGACTGATTTTACCCAGTCTTCTGGCCATTTTCTTTCATTCCATATTTTCGTAAAAAGTTTGTAAAAGGGTATTCAACACTTTCGCCACATTCTTTTAGTTCTACTGTTATTTCATCTATTCCCGGGCTCTTGTTATTCTTTAATTCTTTTTTGGCTTTTATAACTTCGTCTAGCAGTGGCGGTGGTTCATCTTCGCTGTCATTGAGTCCAATTAATGTTGTTGTTAGATCTTTATTCTTTTTGTATAGGTTGGAACAATATTGATTCCATCTATCTCTGACTTCTTTTCCATCACATAAAACTAGTCCATCTTCAGTTTTGATAGTATCCATTGTAGGTTTAAATTTTCGTGTAATGTTTCGTACTCCTTGGTAGAGTTTTTTAGTTGTCTTTTTGATAAAACATTTTTTTAATTCTCTGACAATGTTCATTTATATTTTTTTTTCTCTATTCGTCGCAATAACTTTTAAATTTTTTGTATTTGTTTTTTGTAAAAATCTTCAACGGGGTTTTTTAATATTTTTGTTTTTGGCACTCTTGTTTCAATTTCACTTAGTTTTTCTTCATATATCCGGGGAATTTGTCTTTTTCTTTTTGGCGATGTTTCTTAAGCAACCTAAACAGGAGTTTTCCCTTTCTTCCCAAAAACTCTTTTGGTTTTATCATCTTCACAATGCCTGCGTTTTAAAATTTTGTTTGACACTGAATTCGTAATTGTTATAAAGAGTTTTGTATCGATTTAGGGGTGTTTGGATGCTCCTTCTTTTTAGTCTTATTTGAAAGTTATAGTTATAGTTGATGGTCACTTTTGCGTCGGGCCCAGTCTTGTCTTGGCTTTTTTTTATAAAATTTTTCCATTTCGGGTTCAACATAAAAGTCAATTGGTTCGTGTTCTTTTGTCTGGTGAAAACCCGTGTACAAGTGTCTTGGGTGGTTTTTGGAACAATGTTTGGCTTAAAAACTAGATTATTTGACTCAAATTCAAAAAAATTTTCACCTCTTTCATTGAAAAACTCCAAGGCCGAATTTTCCACGGGTGTCTTTTTTTTAGACCCTTTTGCCTATTTTGGGCTTTTGATTCTCCCAATTATTTTTCATCTCTGTTGGGGAATTTGGCAAAAGTTCTTGGAGAGTGTTATAATTTTTTTTTTTCTTTCTTCATCACTTGCAATGTTGGTTGGTGCGTAGCATTTTTAAATATAATTTTATGAGGTTTTTCTTGATTCTGCTTTTAAAAAGCTTATTTATTGGGCTTCCCATTTAGGCATTTGCAGTTTTTTCCTGAGAATCAAGCAACGCCCCCTTTACTATAAATTTTCCCTTTTTTCCCGAAAAAAGAATTCTTTTTTTTCTTTAGTTTTGAAACTTCCATTCTTTTTTCCCAAATTGGTCTCCGATTCCCATAACTGAATGTTTTTATAACCCTTTGTTACAGACGTATGTAATTTACCCCCAACTTTTCATTTTTCCCCTTAGTTCCATGTTCCGATTTTTAATGGTTTCTTAATTGGACTGTTTTCTTTGTCTATTTTCCTCCAGATGCTATTTAAATTGTCGCCGGGGTTTCCCCCCTGCTAAAAGCGCCCCCTTTATAACCACCACGGCGATGGTTATTATTTTTATTTCTTATTTTCTGGGTTTTAGAGTTTGTCAGAGAAAGAAAAGTCGAGTGGAATCCCCCCAGACTCCCTTTTCAACTCGCATCTCCAACTAATGGAGGAAATATTTCTGCCGCTTTGAAACAGTTTAAATTTAAAACCCGACATATTGTTTGGTAAACCATAAACTTTGAACCGAAGGTGTTTTTACCAATTCCCCGCCTGCTGCCCCGCTTCACCGCCCCCCCTGGGATAGGGAGCTAATAGGTGCTTCCTTGTTCAAAAGGAACCCCAGGGGCAGTTTTTTTTGTCTTTTTCCCAGGCATATTAATGTATATATATATATAATATATATATTTTATATATATTATATATATAAATATATATATTATTAGATATATATATAAGTTTATATTATAACATCATATTTTCAAAAAATATATATTATATTATATATTTATATATAATTAAATATTATATATTTTATATATTTATAAAAAATACATACATCATATATGACAATATATGTTGCACAACACACACACACACACAACACACCAACACACACCCACACACAAACCCCCAAACGTATGTTATATATTACCCAAATTTTTATACACACAGTATGCATATATGTATCCATGTATAATATTAATTATATTAATATATAATATATATTACACACATGAAAACACACACACCACAACACTCCATCACCCACACCACCACACAACAACACCACACACACACAGCATACCACCCACACACACCAAAAACAACACCAAACACACAAAACACACACACACACACACACACACAAACGTATGTATATATATATACACATTTATATACACACATGTATGTATATATGGATTCCATGTAATATATACATATGAACACACACACACACACACACACACACACACACACACCACACACACCACATACAACACACACACAAAACACAGACACACACACTCACACACACAACGTATTGTATATATATACACATTTATATACACACTTGTATGAAATAATTACCATTTTATATATATACACATGAACACACACACACACAAACACACAAACACAAAAACACACACACACACACACACACCCCCCACACACACACACACACACACACACACACACACACACACACACACACACACACCACACACACACACACATACACAAAACGCACAAAATTTTTTTCCCACTCCTTTTTATAGCAAACTTTAGAATATTGCATATAAAGGTTCTCTTCGTTCAGGAGGGATTCCCAGTTTTTTAATTCCCTCTCTCGTAATTGTCCTTTCCCCTCTTTCCTTGCTAACGAGGAGTTTTCCTGAATTTTTTATTTAATTACTACATTTAATTATTTTTTTTCCTGGAGGAGGATTGTAAGTTATTGTTTTGCGTGTGTGTGCTGTGTGTGTGTGTGTGTGGTGTGTGTGTGTGTGTGTGTGTTGGGGGTGTGTGTGTGGGGTGTGTGTGTGTTGTGTTGTGTGTGTGTGTGTTGTGTGTGTGTTTTTACACAAAAATGAAAAAAGAACAAGATACGAATGTATAACATTTTCTGTATTTTGGGTTGGATGCAAAGAAAAATAATTTCTTCATGGTAAACTAAACTAAAAGAGAAAAAAAGAAAGGAAAACATGTTTGAGACCACCAAACATCAGAGGAGCAGCCGCAGATACACCCCAGCATGATGCAGTGATGATGCCTTAGAGCGGGGCGAACTAAATCTGCTGGAGTAAATAGGGTTGTCTTCCATGTCCCGGGCTCTTGCTCCAAAATTTTCCTTTCGCCGCATTTCCGTGACCTCTTGTGACTCGGACAGTAACCGAGGGCTTTCGTAGTTACAGTGCTTAGCCTTATGTCGCCTCCTATATACGACTAGCTTCATAGACTCACAGTCTTTGTCTTTGGCAGAAGCAGGTAGACCTCTATTGCTTCTGAGATTATCCCAGGCCTTTAAGTCTTCTTTGTATTGCCAGTTAGATCATCAGCAACATGCTTTATGTGAATCTCATGTGTGTTTAATTGCTTCATTGCTTTTGTCACTGAAAAAAACTAGCTTCACTGAGGCTTAAACCCAAACTTTTGCATTTTTGTTATTCTGTTATTAGTAATTACCGTGATCACAAGGATGTGATGACGATGATAATCACTATCCTTAAACACGACTATAATTTTGTTTGCTATCGTCATTATGATTATTAATATGGTTATTTTGTTATTTTTATTACCATTATTATCATTTTGTACTATTATGTGTGTATATATATTATATAATATAATATATATATAATATATATACATATATATATAAAATATATTTTATATATATATATATTTATTAATATATATTATATATATATATATATATATATATATTTTATATATGTCCTGGGTAAGACAATAAATTGCACCCTGGGGTTTGCTTGAACAAGAATAAAACCCTATTAGCTCCCTATGGCCAGGGTTGCGTGAAAGCTGTCGGCAACAGGGCAGTGGATATCTGGTGAAAACACCCTCGGTTCTACTGATTAACTGGTTTCACCATACAATATGTCTGGGGGTATTACAGTGTAACTGTTTTCAAAGCGGCAGAGATAGTTTTCCCCCTTTTTGGAAGCTGCGAGTTGAAGGAAGGGGGG
>NW_023644702.1:7500-8517 GCF_015228065.2 Penaeus monodon | reverse complement strand
CATTTGGGGAAACTTTGAAGTCACAGAGAGTGTTTGCATTCCTTGGTAGTGTAGTCCATATCTTAGGTTGTCAGACCAAGAAGTCAGTAGACAGACTGGTCTGGCAACAGGATTCATGAACTCGATCAATAAGAGCATTTGGAGATGTCGGTATCTATGCAGAAGGACCAAGCTACATGTCTTCGAGGCCTTGATACTGCCAGATTTGCTCTATGGAAGCAAAACGTGGACATTATCTAGTGCCTTGGAGTCTCCTCTTGAAGCCTCCAGGCTAGTACAGTGGTAATGTGTCGGCCTCTCATTCGAGGGGTTGGCGGTTCGCGCCCCGCCCAGGCGCGAGAACTTGCAACTGTCGACTGGAGGTTACTGCTGTGGCTGGGCACCATGGCGGGTAAGGACTAGGTTCAGCCCAGTCAGCACCAGCTGACACACAAACAAGTCGGCATTAGTCGACACAGGCCGGGCTCCCCTCATGGCATAGCCCGGGCAAGGCTAAGCTTCACATATCGGACTTATCCTTATCTCGTCTTGATGACTTTTGTAACATGCCTCTTTACCGGATCATGAGATACAGGTTGGCAGTACCATGTGTGTAACCGACATTAATATTGATATTGATAAATTTATTTAGCCAATATACATAGATACAGTTTGACATACACACATACACATATATATTATACACACATACACATACACGTACAACACACACACACACACACACACACCACACACACAACATACACATATGTTTATGATGTATTACATAGACACGTTTGTACATATATGTAAACATTCATACAGATGCAAATACACAGTTACCTACCTGTAATATGATTATACAAATTATTCTGACATTAGTCATAATCACTAAAATTCACTCTGACATATGTAACGATGGGCCTTCAACGATTTTTTGAGTGACATTAGTGATGGGAGCTTTAGGGAGATGTGAGGGCAGATTATTCCATGATATAAAATACCTGTCTTTGATAAGTTATTTAGTAGATACTGATA
>NW_023644701.1:0-8518 GCF_015228065.2 Penaeus monodon | reverse complement strand
GGGTTTATCTTGATCGCGTGGCAATGATGCGCGGGAAACACCATGGGTTCGAACAAACTCCAGGCTCCCCACAAAACCCAATGGGAATGACCCCATAATTCCCCAAATCCCCGGGAAAAAGCGCCAAGGGAAAAACGCGGCTAGGGGTTTGTCATGAAGAATAGTAACAGGGAAATACTTCTCGTATACCGTCGAGCGCTCCGCCATACTTCCTGCCCGCGCTGAAAACGCCGAAAAAATGGATCAACCACCCCACGGCATCGTCCACAATCTGCCGAGCGCAATCACTACCCAGCAAAACCGTGTTTTTCACCGTCATACCCAAATATTCAAAAATGAGCCGGCGAGCGTGAACGGATACCAATACATGAGAAAGGGAAAACCCGGGGTCCCAAAAAATTTCCAGGAACAAGTAAAAACCAACAAAAACCCAGTAGCGCTTTCGATTGCTCAATTAATAGCCTGTTTGGTAGAGACTGTTTGATCGTCAACCAAAAAAAATTTTTGATACCGGTTTTTGCCCTCGCGTTACGTCTCAAAAAAAAACATTCAGCCGCTCCACCAACTCCGCACGTTCGCATCGAAGCCGGGTCAGCGACATCATCACGGCCGGTTCCCACCAAACTTCACCAAGGCCCCGGCTCTTCGCGGTAAACGAAAATTTTCGCAACGCTCTCGAGACTCACCAACCATTACCGTGACGATGGCACTTGGCCGTTCACCGGGTCTGCATTTGTGCCCGCGCCCGCCCCGCATTCCCGTTAGTGGTGTAAAATATCACCGGGGAGATACAGAAAATATTCGCGTACTGTATCGGAAAACGCCCCGACGGTGTCTGCACCCCCTGGAGCACTTGGGGGTAAAATTGCACGTGCGCTCGGTTCCCGAAAACCGCCCGCAAACTGATCGTTTCCCGCGCAATCTTTCCCAGATCGCCCGGGATGTTATAGGCCTGCTTGCGAAAATTTTCTCGTCGCCAAACGCCCAATAGCAAAAACTTGCCGTTGGAAACCGCCGAGGGAAATTAATTTTGTAAAAACCGGGGCACCCAACCGAGCCGGCACCCGATCCGTATAGGTATTTTGAATCTCACGGCCAAATCGTTAATGCCTTATCGTAGGTGGCTTCGTCGATGTGTCGAAGCCCGACAATTTCGCACCCCCCGCGCGAGGTGCTGGACAAATTTGGGAATTTTAATAAGGCTGAATCGCTCTTCGAACGATCAGTATCCGGCGCCCACTTTTCTTGGGCCGATGCCCCCGGGAAAAATATTGAAAAAATATTCCCAATTCGTTTAAAGCTGGGGTCTTTGGGGCGCGCGGCTTTTTGCAGGTAGTTTGGACACCAAGCCCCAGCACCAGAGCGAAGCAAAAATTCCGCCAGTACGTGATTTGTAAAAAACGCTCGCCCCAAACCAAAGCTAGCTCCTATTTTCTGACTCTGTCCGGCTCCTGGAAACGCAAGGCTTACGCAAAACCGTTAAGCTTGTGGCGGCACCATGGGAAACGGTAAAACCTTAAATAACGATCGGTTTCCAATCCGTGCACCGGGTCGCGCCCCCGGGTGCCGCATGGGGTATGGAAAACAATTTTGCCTTTTCATTTCGAACAAAAATAACCCCTTTTGTTCACCCGCCGGATCAAAAAATTTCCCCGGCACATGGGGCCCGATTACGCGAAAAAAAGCTGCCCCCCGGGCCCCCCGGTAGCGAAATTTCTTATAAAATACGAGACGAATTTCCCGATTGCGCAGCGGTATTCACGACCCAAAGGGCCGCGGGACCTTTCCCGGGTACGCCGATTAGCGGTTCGAACCACCCCGGGCACTTTTTTCGATGCTGGCTAAGTCACCAAATTGAATTTGCGCCGAATTTCCCACGTTATCACGTCCAAACGCTTAATATTGAATCACCACGCCCAATATCTCCCCCTCCCAAGCGCTCGGTGACGGGGCCCTTTAAAGGGCACCGCCCTCGCAGCGCGCAACGTAAAGGTCCCGGGGCCAAAATTACGGGGAAATTTCCCGCACGTCTTTTTTAAAAATTTCCAAAGTCATTTTGGGTTTCGCGAAAATTTTTTCTCCACGGATTGCTGTTTGGCCACGTTTGGGTTCGCGCCAAGCGTCGTTTGGCAGCCCAAATGCGGGCCCCCATGCAGCTATTTCGCGCGCTGGCTTCGGCGCGTGGCAAAAGGGGTATCGCAGCCCCAAATAAAGAGTTTCTTATTGCAGCGAGCACCACCCATCGTACATGGATGGCTAAACCCGCGCGCCGATTTCCCCGGCGATTTCCGTCTCGTTAATCCATCGCCTTTGGGGGCGCCGATCTCCCCGGATAGCCGAAATCCCCCCAAAGGGCCCCCACCTGCACGACGCCGCCAGTTTGGGCATAAGCTTTTGTGGGCCGGGGCAAAAAAAATTAGGCCAATCGTTTGAAACACAAATTTCGAAAAGATAGTCAGTACTATCCGTTTTCCCAGGCCCCCAACCCGTTCAAAGGCGTTCACCATCCCTACGAGGGACCTTAGATGAAAAAAAGTTAACGATTTTCAGCACAAAGGGAGATCCCTCGGGCCTATCTGGCGGGGGTCCTAACCAGTCTAAAAACTTCCTGGCGTATAAATCGCAAGGCGCGGCCGCTCCGATTTTGAATGTGAAAAGGGCCGAGCGCTCGCCGTTTTGGCTAGGGTTTCGCAGTTGTTTTATACGGAAAGGGGTGTGCGGGGCGAAACCCCGAACAGAGCGGGGCCCTTGATGAAACCTTTTTTTAGATGATGGGGCCAAATTAAGAAACGCTGCTCGCCGCGCGGGAAACGTTTAAAGGCCAACCGAATGGATCCCGAGCAATTGTCGCCAGGTTACTGCTTCGGCGGTTTATGGTTTTGGATCTTGTCGCACAGGGACTCGACGGGGTGGGGAGCTTTCACGGGGTTTTGCGGCCCCAGGGGAACACGGCGGTAATAAATTTTAAAACCAAGTTCCATTTGCAGGGGAATGACACCCATGGCCCGCCGAGATGTGTCGAAATTCAACGGGAAATTTAACCGGCAGGGGCGGAAGGGGCTACTAACTACGGCAACCCATGCATGCCTTTACCAACCCCCCGGCCAAAGATCCCAAATTTTGGTACCCTTTTAAAGAAAACGCGACAACCTCGTGGGGAGCTTTGATCAGTTCCTAACGGGCGTTTTGGGGGCTAAAGGGCCGACAATTCAATACTTTTGCGGTGCGCGAAAAACGGCATCGGTACCCCCGCACGTTAACGCACACCCTATCCCCTGATTGATTACCCTGGACGCCCCAAAAATCCCTGACGACGCCCGCCAGGTGATACCACGGTGACACCAAGGAAAAACGCAGGGGCCCAAACGCCCCGTAATCATGCGCTCAGTGAAGCTCCCGTTTTTAAAAGCGCGACTAAAAATATCCAATTTTGTTTTTTGGGTCAGCGACGAAATCGGTATAAAGCTTGGGATGTTTCTAAACAGGGCGGGAGACGTCGAATTTTTCCCGCCTATTCTTCCGGTGGTTGAAATGTGCGCCGCGATTACCGTACACCCGACTCCGGGGCCAAATGCAAGCGCTGCGGATCCCCCAAAAATGGCCCTCACGTGGCCAAAAGGACTTCTCCTGCCCACTGCGTGAGAAAAGGTAATTCGAGCCCGCCAGGGTGCGAAAAAACCCTAAAACGGGGATAAGGGGGTCAATCGACATGATGGCCAACCATTTAATCAATCCCGCACCTTTTTTGTTTCACGGCTGCAACCGATCCAGTGCGTCGGCACGGTAAGGGTTAACGCTCGCCCCAAACAAAAAATTTGGTATTTGGGGGTTTGCGCGGCAACGAAAACGTTCGGAATGAGCTTGCGTCTTCCTCGGTCGACGTTTTTTCCGCCGCAAAAAGCCGTCCCTCGCCAAACACTCCCCTTTATCAAAACCCCTTGCGATTTCCCCTTCCGCTTTGACAAACGCGCCAGACCAAAACATCACCCTGGGTTTTGGGGTTTTCGAGCGGACCCGAATCTTTTTAGATACCATTTAAACTTGTAACCTTCACGCGCTCCTTAGAGACAAAACGCCGCTGTTTTCCGCCCCAATACCTGCGTTGGGCGTCATATCTATCAGTAGCATCATTGGCGTGGGCGGATTGGCAAATGCAAACGCAATCTCAAAACCCATAAAAGTTCCCACTAGGGCGGATACGCAAACCTTTTGGGAGAACGTCGCGCGGAAATCGACTCGGGATTTTCGCGTCTTATTTAATTAACAATTTCCGTGGGCCCTTTGGGCCCCTTCAAAGTTCCCTTTTCTGTAACAGCGTGGAGACTTAGGCATAAATTTTTTATAAACGCGGGCGTTTAACCCCGGCGCGGCGTTTGGCTTGTGCGGGTTTTTTTGTTCGCTGCTTGCCCCAAGGGGAAAAGGGGCCTCCCGGTCACATTATCCGGTGATTAAATTGGCGATCGCCGAAGAAGTGGCCTCCCGGGTTCGTTGATCGCCCCGGATCTCCATTTATCTGCCGAAGTCGAGGGCATATAAAAACACCTGTACGTTGACGAGGCAGAAAATTTGAACGCAGTACGCGGTCTCGAATAGATACGATTTTTCCCAAAAATAAACCCGGCAGGCCCCATCGCCACCCGGGCCCCAGACCGAAGCAAGCCTAAAAAATCCTCCGCCCCCACGGCGACGGGCTTTTGAAGGACAAACCCTACCTCGCAAACGAGTGTTAAGCGGCGAAAGCCAAAATCGCAATTGACGAGGGGGCCAAAAATCAGGCGCGAAGAAACTTGCTCGCCCCGAGACCCTCAGTAAACTCGAATCACAGCGCCGTTTTCAGGCTGGTACCGCAAAACTAGTGAAATAGGGGGAATGGGTCGAAACCACACCCCTTGGTTGAACTTATCGATACCCCACTGCTGCGTCTCGAATTCCGTTCCCCCCAATTTATTTTCGCTTTGTCCGTGAAATACCCCGGGTTTAAATTCGCTTTGACCTTTGCCCGACGCAGCTCGAATCACAATCTCGTCCATCATTCCAGTGAGCGACCGGCGTCGCGCACATTCGGATCCGGATTGATATCGACAACACCGCCCGGAATTAGCCCCGGGGCATGATGCCAGGCAGTGTTCGTCTGGGTAATGGGGGCCAAAACGCGGAAAGCCTGGTGGCACCGCAAGACGCCCTCGTACGCAAACCCGGGGCAGTGCCTGGGTGTGGATCATCAAAACGTTTAGAGGGCGTCAAAAGGCGAAGGCGGTCGAGGTAAAGCTCGGCAAGTCCTATCGCGACGGCGTGGAATCTTAGGGGTCCCGCTCGTAAAGGGCACCCATTTGGGGTCGCGGAAACAAATTTCTACACCAATCAACCGGCGGGTTGCGTCAGAATTTCGTCCCCCTACTGAAAATTTTCAAATTCGCGGTTAAAAAACCATTTTTTCACCGCGGGAAAATAGTATCTGTGTTCGGGTTAGCGCACTTTTTCAGGTTCCGAAAAAAATGATTCCCGACTGGATCGCTGTGTCTCGGTGAGAACCATCCCGGGGCGGATCCCCAAATGTTAAAAAAGAAATCATCTCGAAAAAGATTATTGCGGAACTTCCAAACGGAAGCATGTTTTCGGAACCCAATACCGGCGCAGGGCGCATTGAACTGGATTCCCCATGGTATTAAATTAAAACGATGTGTTGATTCGCGTGAATAACGCACTACCAAAGTCCCCTCCTACCGGGGAAACGTTGACGAACCCCGGTTTGTTACCACCCCCCTCGAACAATCCTTTTATGTTTTTTTGGGTTTACCCCGAAAACCGGCAACCCGAAGCAAATGACGTGAATTTTATGCGGGATTTTTTAATCGATAATGTCGCGACGGAATTGAACGCTCCCCGGGGTCGCCAGGTTGAAAGGGGTGGGGCGGGGCGGAAAGTCAAATTAAAGATTTTTCGACCCGGGGAAATTGCCGAACGCCAATCACGTTGCGCAACTGCCGACCACAAAAAACCGTAAACGGACGTTTTCCCGGGGGCGAACTGGATGCCGGTAAACGTGTTATATCGTCGTACCCGGGGGCGGTTGAAACCATTGGGAATAGAGGAGCTTATCGTTCCCCCCCCCCCCCTGGCGTGCCTTTCGCCAAAAGGGAAAATCGTTACCCCCGAACTCGATAGCTTGGGGTGCGCAATGTGTCTTATGCTAATGGACGCCTAACATCACGGGGGGTGCGCCGTATGATTGGGCCAAGTTGTCGAAACCCATGGTGAAGTCTGGCAAGCGTTGCGGCGTTAAACCAAGGGCCCTATTACCAACACGGCTGAAAAGGCGTTGCCCCAGCGAAACGGCATATGTTCGTGCGCGTCAAAGTGGGGCTAGAATTTACTGTTTGGGCCTGCCTTAACCACCGTCTGTTGTTCTCTTCTTGCTTCCGCACCCGCCACCTTAAGGGTGCCTTGGTATTCCGATTTGCCCCATCTTTGGCGTTTTTTGCTTGAGGGTCAGGGCCCGCAAAATTTAAAGTGATTTCCTCGGGGGGTGGCCTTCGCCAGGGATGACCCTGGAAAACAGCATCGGGGTGTTGGAAATGGTATCGACATTCCGAAGCGGCAAAAACCTTTTGGAAAGGCCACCCGGGGGCGTAAATGGGGTTTGGGCCGGCGCCCTTTGCGTAAACCCTTAACCACCTTTTTGTGTTTCTTCCGATCGTTTTTATCAAAGAAGAAGGGGGGAATTTTTCTGATATCGCTATCGCAATCTCAGCATCAATTTTAAATTCGAGATATCGCCTTTACGTTAGTGCCGGCCGCCGCCATCGCATTTAAATAAGCCCGCCGCACCGCGGGGCGCGATAGGCGTATTGACAGGTGGTAAAACCCCTCCCCAATAATTATTAAGCTTGGTCGTGATCATCGCAGCCCGTGCGCCGGGTCGTTTTTGTGTTTGGGCGTGTTTGCGTTTTCTCTGGGTATTTTTCCGAGCTCACGCCGAAAGCGAATCCCTCCGGGGAAGGCAAAAGAAAAAAAATTTTTTGCTTTTAGTTTTCGCCGCCGGGCTACAACTCGACACCATGGTTCCCATCATCCTAAACAAAAGAATATTTTGTACCTTTTTTCCCCGGTGCCGACCCGAACGACTTCGCGAGGGCAAGGCGCCGGGTCCCGGGGCACTTAATTTTTTTTTTTTTTACGCACCCCCGGCAGCTTTTTTTGATCCCCGAGGTGACCGATCCACCCGGGTCATGCGTTTGTAGAGGCCACCGAAAAAACGTTTAAAAGAGTTCCCGGCGTAGTTCTTTTGCGTCAAAAGGCTCGTTTTTTGCGAGTAACCTGGGGGGTAGCCGCACTACAACGTGGATATCAGGGGGCACTGAATTAAAACCTTATTCGCCCCCGGTCTGAAAACTTTCTGGCGGCGGGAAATTTTGAAAATCCGCAAGTGGGGCCCCCAACCCGGGATTTTAAGCCTGGGGCAACCCCATTTTGGATTCGCCCCGATGGGAACGCGCAGCGGCTCGATATGGATCCCCCGATTCGCTATACCATCGGGGCGTTTCCCGATGGCGCTTTTACGATAGTTTTTTTTTAAAACGACGACAAAATCGATTTTTTTTTGTACTCCCTGGCGGTTCCGTCAGTCGGGGAGCGAGTTAATCTGTGTTTTGCAGCGGAGATGGTCAAATTGGCACTGTCGGGTATCGCCAATATTAAAGAGACCGTCAGCATCCATATCGTCCGTCGCAGTAAACGCACCATCAACTCTGATTTTCCCCCCTGATGTTCCCTTGAAGTTGGGCGGAAAAGCGTACGACCCAAATCACAACATTTTTCTCGCCCGCGGGGAGCCGTCAGACGTGGTATGAAAATTAGCGGCGAAACGGTCTGAAGGCCACTCGTGTGCCTTGACGTAATTTATCTTGCCGTTATCGGTTTTTTACCTGTTTCTGGGCGCGATATTCTCGCATGGGGTTCCCTTTTTTATTCTGCTAACGGTACCGTTGGGGATTTCGGCGGTATTTGGGGGTTTTGGCTGTTGAATTTTATTTGGCGCGGATTTGCCTAAACGGGGCGCCGGCCATACGCAACCCTTTGATTCATCACCTGCTCGGGTTTGTGGACTGATGGCACGGCGTCAACAACCCATTTTTTTTGTTGAAAAATCCCTTTCGTAAACCTAAAAACCGGCATGAGAATGTTGATGCGGTTCGGAAGCCACGCGTTTAGATACGTCCGATAGTGATTTTACCACCACCACCCTGTTTGGTTTGCACCCCTTGTGTTTCACCCGGCGCGGCACCGGTGTATCGGGGCTGGGCGCGATTTTATTTTTCGGATTGTTATTTTTTTCACTCGTGACGATTACATTCATGCCCGGGGTTAGTCAGACAGTGTTAGGCATGCGCCCCAAAAACCCCAAACGCGGGTCGGCGTGTGGGTAACACCGGGCTAAAACGGGGAAGGAAAGTGAAACCCCCTAAAGCCCCAAACCCGGCCGGGTTTTTCCCCGCGGCCCCGAAAAAAAGGGGAAGGC
>NW_023644700.1:0-5000 GCF_015228065.2 Penaeus monodon | reverse complement strand
TAATCGCCCCCCTTTGTTTTTGGGGGGACCTTCTTATGGAGATCGCATGGGGGAATTTTTGGTGGGGTTTTCGGAAAAAGCAAAACTTCGCCCGTATTTCCCCGCTACAGGTTGCCCAAAGAAACAAAAAATGATTGTAAAGGGTATTTTACGTGGGGGGAATTTTTAAAACGTGTTGTGATATATTATATATGTAATATATATTAAATAATTTTAATAAAAATAGAAATTAAATTTTAAAAAAATAAACCCCAAATACATGCAATATATATAATAAAATATATAAATTATATATTAATAATATAATAATAATATAATATATAATATATAAAATTATATACAAAAAATTTAACACATGCATACATATAAATAATATATATATTTTAAAATTTAAAATTTATATTAATTATAATATTATATTAATTTTTATATTATTTTATAATATATAAAATATATATAAGATAATATTAGTATATAATAAAAAAATTAAATATAAATATTTTAATATAAAAAATTATTAAAATATATAATATATTATAAAATTTTAAAATTTATATATAAACAAATAAATATTTTCTTCTTTTTTTAAGGGGGGGGGTTTTTCATACCGAGCCCCCCGTGGTCACAGCCTGTACTATATATATAAAATTATATATTTTATATAATTATATTATAATATATATATAATATCTATTATATATATTTTTAATAATATATATTATAATTTATAAAAAAATTTGATATATATAATATATTTTTTTATATTAAAATTAATATAATAAATAAAATATAATATATTAATATATATATATATATAATATTATTTTTAGTTTTTGTGTGTGTGTGTTTGGGTGGTGGGGATGTAGTGTGAAATATATATAATTATATATATATATATAAATATATAATATAAAAAATTTTATTAAATAATATATATAATACACCCACAACACACAACACAACACCCCACCCACATACCCCCAAAAACAAAAATATATATATATTAATTTTTAATATATGTGGGAAATACATTTTAAAAATTCATACATACACCCCCACACCCCCCACCCCCCCCCCCAAAACCAAAACCCCAAAACCCACCCCCATATACATATTATATAATATAAAAATATAAAATAAAATTTTATTTATATAATATATATTGTATATATCAAAAATTTATATATATATATATTATTAATTAATAAATTTATATAATATATATATATATAAAAACCCCAAAACACACACACCCCCAACCCCCCCACCCCCCCACACCATACACACCCCCCCCAAAACCCCAAAAACACCCACATACACACACACACACACACACACACACAAAACACCCCAAAAAAAACACACAAAAAAAACACACTTTTAAACACAAAAACACACACCCCCCACATGTGTGTGTGTTGTGAAAAAAGGGCACTTGCATTTTTTCGTTCCGAAATTACACGGCAACAGCTTTTTTTGTGTAAAAAGAGAGAGAGAGAGGGGGGAGAAGAGAGAGAAGAGAAGAGAAAAAGAGAAGAGGAGAAAAGAGAAGAGAGAGGAGAGAGAGAGAAGAGAAAAAGAGAGAAGAAGAGGGGGAGAGAGAGAGAGAGAGAGGAGGCAGACAGACAGACAACAGACAGATAGACGAAGGGGAAAAAACAGAAATGAAGGGGGTCGGGTCTATAACGCATACCACTCCCCAAAATGCATTTTTGAATGGAAATGGTGAACCTGTTTTTTTTTATAAAAACAGGGGTGATTCCCCCCTTTTTTTGTTCGGGTTTTGTTTTTCATGCTTTTTTTAAATCATCCGCTCTTATTCACATTTTAAGGGGGAGTTTTTGTTTGTTTTTTATCCATCTTTAGTAGTTTCAGGCCAAAAAGGGGAAAAAAAAAAGGTAATAATAAAAAACAATAAAAAAAAATAAATTACACAAACACAAATATACTTTTATTAGTTTAAAATTAGGGGGGATAATAAAAATTTTACCCATCCCACTAATTTTATTTTTTTTTACAACTACACCGCGTTAATAATTTTACAAATAAGATGATGAAAAAATAATTTTTAATGAATATCATCATAAAACATCGGGTTTTTTTTCTTATGTTAGATATACAAAAAAACAATAAAAAAAAATGGAAAAATAGTAACAATCCTTTTCAACCTCTGTAAAGTTTTGGAAACAGCCGGGGCAATTTTTTCCCTTGATATAAGATCAACTTTTTAAAAAAAGCCGTACTTTAAAATTTTTTAAATATCCAAAAAAGTTTGTTTTTTAATGCATTTTTTTACATGGTAAATAACCTCCATCCATTTTTTTCGTAATTTGTCACTTTTTTTCTACAAAGGGGGCAATTATAAAAAGTGTTATTTTTTATGCTTTTCTTTTCCCGTTTGGTGATCCAGAGAAAAATTACAGAATCGTTTCTTTTAAACCCCAATCAGGTAACACCTGTCTCCAGGCTATTTTTTTTTAAAATTTGGGGGGGGGGGACTTTGGGGGGACTTTTTTTTGCCTTTATTTTCCGGGGGGAAATAATATTTTGGACATGTGAGGTAGGGGATGGAAAAGCAAATGGGAAAGGTTTGTGGAAAACAAAAAATTTTCCCCCCTTTTTATATCATATTCAAATTCCATCATTCTTCAAAAATTTATTATTTTCATTATTACTTTTTTTTATTTTTTTTTTCCCCTGTTTTGGGCGGATTGGAAAATAAAAAAAAAATTTTTTTTGATTCAGTTTGTTTTTAGATTATATCAAAAAAAAATAATGATAAAAAAAAAAGGGGGTAGGGGAAAAAGTAATAGGGGGATAAAATTTATAAGGGATAAAAAAGGGATAATAAGGAAAAAGGGGTTTTTTTCAATCAAATGATAATAATAATGATAAATAATCATGTAATAAAAAAAAATGTACTTTTGTAATTAAAATAAAAAACATAAAAAAAAATTATAATTGCAAAATGAAAAAATGCTAACAATATAACAATAATAATGATAATAGTAATAATAAAAAATAATAGTAATAATAATAAAATGAAAAATAATGAAAAAATAATAATAAAAAAATAATAAAAAAATTAAAATAATAATAAAAAAAATCTAATGATAATAATAATAATAACAAAAATAAAAATAGCAATAATGATAATAATAATGATAACAGAATAATAATAATAATAATTATTATTATTTTAATTGTCATCATTATTAATAATAATAACAACGATAATAAAATAATAATAATAATAATAATAAAAATAAAATAATAATAATAAACAATAATAACAATAATAATAATAATAATAAACAATAATAGTATTAACAATATAATAATAATCATAATTATAATAAGTTTGAGAAAAAGTAATAACAATAAAAATAATTATTATTACTATTATCATTACTAGCCCGGATAAAATAGAGAGAATGATTACCTAAAAGGTAAAACACCGGCACTCCCCGTGGAAAGGAAAATGAGGATCCTACCACGTACTCACTCCAAGATCATCACAAATATATATAGTAATGATAATGACGATAATAATAGTAACGACAATACTACTAATAATAACAATAAAATATTGATAGTGATACTGATAATAATATAAAATAATGATAATGATGATAACAATATTATTAATAACAACAATAATGATAATACTGATAATGATAATGCTAAATAAAGGTGATGCCAATAATGCCAATGATAATGATAAGGATAATGACAATGAACTACTACTACTAAAACTATTCCTAATACAACTATTAATATTAACGATGCTACTACTGATAAGATGATGTGATGACATGATGGTAATAATAATAACAAAAAAACAAAAAACAACAAGCAATGAAAATAATGATGATTAATGATAATAATAATAACAATATTAATAATAATAACACTACTACTACTACTATTATTAATACTAATGAACCTGGTGATGATGATAACAATATTGATGATAAAAAGAACAACAATAAAGATTTTGAATAATGTTGATAGCAATAATAATTATAGTAATAATGATAATGGTAATGAGGATAATGATTAGAATAATGATAATGATAATAGTAGTAAAAATGAAAATAATAATGATAACAATAGTAATAATGATGATAATAATAATAATAACAATGATAATAATAATGAATAAGTAAATCTATTAATAAAGAATAATGACAATAGCAATGCGGAATATAGATGTAATGATAATAGTAATGAAAATGATGAGGGAGCACTGTAATTTTTGGTTGTTCAAAGATCCCTGTCGAATTCCTTGAGCTCTGGGTTGCCAGGCAGAAATTTCAGTCATGTAAGTTTTCCTATTTCCCCATGATTGTATGTACTGTGACCCCACCCCCTCCTCACACACATTCTATCTGCAACAGCTCCCCCTGACTGGTTGTTGCTTTGGGCGTCATCGATTTAGGCTCCTTAGATATTTATGAAACGCACGCAGGTATGTTGACAGTCTGTTCAGGTTAAATATTTACACGATTTATACTTTATTGAGAGATCGGCCTAGATGATGGAATGTAAATGCAGTTTGCAGATTTCATTAAGAATGATATTGGCTCCAGAAATCAGAATTGGAATATTGTTTTGATAAGTACAAGTATCAAAATGGGGACAAGGACATTTTAAAATCCGATCAAACATCCCACCTCATCTCTGGTTGATATTTCTAAGAAAACACACTGATAACAATAACGGAAGAGATGATATTATTAAAATAAAAATGTTGATGATAATAAAAAATAAGGGGGTGATAATAATAGATATGATAATGATAATATAATAAAATGATATACTGATAATCATACTAATAACAACAATTATAATAGTAGTGATAACAATGCTAATAATTTATACAAAAAATCTGATAATAATGATAATAAAAATAATACTGCTACTGCTACTACGGATGTGATTAGAACACTAAAACAATGGCAAAATTTTTAATAAGCAAAAAAAAAAAAAAAAAAATG
>NW_023644698.1:0-8519 GCF_015228065.2 Penaeus monodon | reverse complement strand
CCGGGGGGGTTTTTTTTTTTGGGGGTTTTTTTTTTTAAATAAAATTTTAAACAATTAAATTATTATAAAAATTTAAAATCTAAAATATATATAATTATTATAATAAATTTTATTATACAAAAAATTTTTAATTATTATTTTAAAAATTTAAATATATAAATTTTATTATTTTAAAATTTTAAAATTAAATACAAGATATATAAATAAATTTTTATAATAAAAAAATATCAATATTAAATTTAATGAAAACTCCCATTATGTATCTTTTTATCAATATTATATAATATAATATATAATATAATATATAATATTTTTTTATTTTAATATTTTAATATAAATATAATATATAATATAGATATATCTACCTTTTATTACTATCTACTATCTACTACTAATATATATCATAATTATAATAATATATTAAAATATAAATATTATATAAATACCTGTGATTATTGTCTGTCTTTAATGAAAATTATATCTTTCTATCGATCTATCTATGTAACATATATACATATAATAATACACCACATAATATTTTAAAAATTAGGGGGGTTTAGTATATGTTATATATTTAATCAAATATATATCTATTATATAATAAATATATTATATATTAATAATAATAATAAAATTTCATTTTTTTCCCAAAACCCTTTATACTCAAAATTTTAAAATAAATTCAAAAAGATTCAGCGAGAGGAGCACAGACCCGAGAAAACGGGGTTTTTAAAGGAAAACAACAATAAATAAAGAAAATGCAAAAAAAGTCAGTTTTTGGGACCATGCAAGCCGAAGGGCAAACCAGGGAGAAAGAGGAAAGAAATAGGTAAGCAATAAAGATGCCTTGTAGATGGAAGGGAAAAGAAAAGGAAGTAATAGATAAATCCAGAAGATAAAAAAGGAAGGAACAAGAGCCCAAAAAATAAAGTGCGCCGTCAGACACGCAAAAAAGCAGGGGATTTAAACCCGGCCATCTTTGGCAGAATTTTTTTACATCAAAAAACCAACGTAGAATTTCTTCGGAAGGTTTTAGAAACCATCTATCGAGCGGTGGAAAAGCAAGGAGGGCACCAGCAGCCAAGAGGGCGAGAAAAGACAAACCGACGAAGAATTGGGGGTTCCCCCCCAAGGGGCGCTGGCCTATTTGGCCCTCAAAAAAAAGGGTTGGGAGCGAAAAAATTTTTAAAAAGCGGAAAAGAAAAATTTTATTAAAAAAAATCCCACCAACATAAGGGCACACTTTCCTCCTAATGTGACTTTTGGGGTCCCTAATTTACGTGCTTGGTCGGGAAAATTTTTTTGAATTTGATGATTGGTCTCCTGGAGATTAAAAAAAGTAGGCACATAAAAAACGAAAAAACGCCCGCCTCAGAAAGTTTTTTACTATCTGCCAAAAATTTTAAAAAAGAAATTTGACTTTTTGCTGAGTCTTTTTATAAAAAATTCAAAATGAAACTAGGGTGTTTCCCCGATGGTATTTTTGTCCTGCCCAAAAACCCCGACTTTTGTAAGACCGTTTTCGAGTTATTATAAAAAAAAATTTTAACATAATTGACAAATTATACAGCTTCTCGTTAAAGGGAATTACAAAATTTGTTTGTGCAGGATGTGTGTTAAATGTTTTCCCGGGCCCTTTTTTCAAAAAGAGGCCAAAGACATCTAATTCGTTCCCGATAGCTATTGAGTCCTATACTTTTTTGTGTTTAAAACCCCTTTTTTGAATTTTTTAAAACTGTAACCTAATAGACTTTTCGGAACCAGCACCGTGACGGGCCGGGGTTTTTTGGGTACTATCAAAGTTATACTAACTTTTGGTAACTGCTTTTTCCCCACTAGCATCGACAGTTCATATTAATCATAACTTTCTTTATTTATTTCTATCAAAAACCAAACTTTTCTTTATTTTTACTGATTTTTGGGCTTAAAACTCACTAAATATAAAATTTTAAATGAGGAAAATATAGATGACATCTATAATTTTTCTCTACCCATATTAGAATAAACTGAAAATTTCATAAAACCTGTCATCATTCTTTAAAAGTTGCACCTTCGGTGAGGGCTGAAATACTTTATCACATAATGGACATACGTGATCCCAAGTACGTAAGTATCATTACAAACATTAATAAAACCACAAACTTTCATCTTTTACATACCACTACTACACAAAAACAACCCTTCATACTTTATTTTTTAATCATTGTTTTCATTCTAAAAAATGGAAGCACTGAAACGTCTAAGTCCCACTCAATTCCACAACGCGATGTTCTTCTTTAAAATTAGCTGGGACTTATAGGAGAGAGAAAAAAAAATAAAAAGGGGGGAAGAGAGAGAAAAAAAAAATAGACGAGAGGAATGGAATGTGTCTTTTAAGAAATGAAAAATTCCCGCGACGTCGATGGGGGCCCCTGAGTGACGCATGAGGAAGGGGGGAAAACCCCCCCCCGCCTTCGTTTTTCCCACAATAATTGGAACGAGTGCCAGATTTTCACGATTGCATGGGGCCCCCGCTAATTCTCTCCTCTTTCCTTCTCACCCCTTTGGTTTTTTAGCAATATCCCCCTGATCTGCTGAAAGGGGAAAAACGGAGATCAGAATATCCCGCCTACCCCGTGGCTCCCCCGTCATCCCCTCCGCCCCGTCACCACCGCGACCCAATAAAAAGGCATAATAAAAAAAAGAATCCTGACAAACAAAATAACCCCGAAACAACGCGGCAAAATTGGGAAGCAATTGCATATAAAACATTTCAGCACATGCTGCCTTTTTTAAAAATGATAAATGCAAGCAGCAGCTTTAAACGGGTTTGGGTTAATTCCAATTTGTACCGGGGAAAAATAACACTGTTTTGTACATTTTATAATGCTTGCCACGAGAGAACAATCCCCGGGAAAACCCACTGTAACGATTATCAAATAGCGCTGCGCGGAGATCAGCGCAAAAAAGGGTCCTTTTTGGGAAAACTGAAAGTAACCCAGCTTTCAACGGGGGTTTAAATTCATACCAAAAGGATAGTGAATGTTTGAGAGCAAGTTTCTCAGACCCGCTTGAGGATATAATCTTTTTTATGGAAACAAAAATAGCGTGGAAATAGACTTGGTGTAGTGCGTGCTGTGCGTATGGGGTGTGGTGTGTGTGTGTGTGGGGTGTGTGTGGTGTGTGTGTGTGTTGTGTTGTGGTGTGTTGTGTGGGGTTTTGTGGGTGGTGGTTGGGATGGTGGTATATGTGTTTTGATGAGTGTGTATGGTATGTGTGTGTGTGTGTGTGTGTGTGGGGGTTGTGTGGGTTGTGTGTGGGGTGTGTGTGTGTGTGTGGGTGTTGTGGTTTTGTGCATACATAGAGGGTATGCTATATAAAATATAATATTATTAATATTAAAAATAAAATTATATAATTATATATATAATATATACCTTATATTAAAACAATTACATAATACTACATACTACAAAACACCCACACACCACACAAACCCCACAAACCCACCACAAATTATATTATATATATTTTTAAAATATATATATATATATATATAATGTGTGTGTGTGTGTGTGTGGTGTGGGTGTGTGGTTTTACATCATAAGTGTAAATAAAATTATAAACATATGATTTTGGGGTAAAAAAAAAAAATATATTATATATAATATATATATATATATAATATAATTAAAATTTAATACACATGCATCATACATACAACATTCCCCTATAACCATATATTATATTAAATATAATATAATTTAAAATAATATATACATATAAATATAAAATTATATTTTATTATATATGTGTGTGTGGTGTGTGGTGGTGGTGGTGTGTGTGTGTGTGGTGTGGTGGGTGTGGTTGTGGTGGGGTTGGGGGTGTATAATTTTTTAAAAATTTTTAATAATAATAATTTTAAAATATATTTAAAATAATATAATATTTATATAATAAATATTTTTTAATTTCATATGATATTACATATAAAGTATAATTTTGACTTTTTATGTGCCTATATATTTTTCGGGGTATTATTATAATATATTTAATAAAATTTTTATTGTATATATTTAAATTTCATAGCATAATATATATATTATATATATATTTAAAAATATATATTATAATATATTTGTTTTTTGTGTGTGTGGTGTGTGTGGTGTGTGTGTGTGTGTGTTTACATACAACATACATTTTTAAATAATAAATTATATATATATATATAAAATATAATATAATATACAAAAACATATATAATATATTATAAAAATTTAAATATATTATATAATTTTTGGGGGTTGGGTGTGTGGTGTGTGTGTGTGTTGGTGGTGTGGGTGGTGTGTGGGTGTGGGTGTGTGGTGTGGTGGGTTTATACTTTCATACAAAAATAAAACATAATTAAAAATTATAATATATTATATATATATAAAATATATAATATAATAATAAAATTTAATAAAATTATTTTATACAATGTTAAATATAAAAATAAATATATATATATATATATATATATATAATATATATATATTAGTTGTGTGTGTGTGGTGGGTGGTGTGTGGGGTGTGTGGTTTTTACTGCATAAGGAAAAAATAATTATAAACTATATTTTAGAAAAAAAATCCATAATAATTAAATATTAATTACAGCATCATCAACATTTAAATTATATAATAAATATTTATATAATATATATATATATAATATTATATAATATATAATATGTATATAATATGAATATTATGATATTATATTAAAGTTATGTATTAATTTTAAAGTAAAATATATATATAATTAAAATTATATTAATAATGCATATTATATTATATATATATATAACTAATATATACATAATTTTGTATAATATTTTAGTTTTATAGTATTAATGTATATTAATTTTAAAATTATATATAAATATAATATATATTCTTATATACATGTGTGTGTGGTAGGTGATTGTGTGTGTGTGTGGTGTGTACATGTGGTGTGGTTTATACGCATAAGTTAAATATTAATTAAAAATATGTTTTTAGATAAAAAAAAATAATATATATATACTATATAATATACATGCATGCATACATACATACATAAAAATTTATAATTTATATATATATAATATATAGTTGTTAATATTTTAAGGTATTTATATTATGTATATGATAGTGCCTATATATTTTGCTTGATTTTTTGTGTTTTTGTTTGTGTGTGGTGTGTGTGGGGGTGTGTGGTGTGGTGTGGTGTGGTGTGGTGTGTGTGTGTGGTGTTTGGGGGTGTGTTGTGTGTGTGTGTGATGTGTGTTTGGGGATGGTATTGTGTTGTGTGTGTGTTGTTGGGGGTGTGTTTTTGTGTGTGTGTTGGGGGTTGTGTGTGTGTTGGTTGGTGTGTGTGTTGTGTGTGGGTTTTGTGTGTGGTGTGGTGTGTGTTGTTGTGTTGGTGTGTTTTAATGATTGGATATTTGGCAGTATAAAGTGGTTTTTTTTAATAAATATATATAAATATATATTTATATTATTATTTTATATATATAATATATTTACATACATACATACATACATACAACATAAGTATAAAATATCATATAAAATTTTAATAATAATACATATATAAATATATATATATAATATTTAAATATATTATAATTATAAAATATATATATATATATCAAACACACATAATAAATAAACTATAGTAATATTTTATATTACAGTATAAAATTATTATAATATTAATATATATTTTATATTTTAGACACATCATAATAAAAATAATTCATATATATTAAATTAAAAAAAAAAAAAATAAAAAAATAAATAAATAAATAAATAAAATATAATATAATAAAATAATATATATATATATACAATTTTTATATATATTATGGTGTGGGTGTGGTTGTGTGTGTGGGTGTGTGGGTTGTGTTGGTGGTGTGTTGTGTGTGGTGTGTGTGTGGGGTGGGGAATAGATAAATGAAAAAAAAGTTATATTGTTTTTTTGTTGTTGTATGGGTGTATGTAATTTTATGAGAGTATGTAGAGTTGATTAGTATGTATGTATTTGATAATATGTTTAAAATGTAATATTGTAAAATATAATATATATATATATAATATATATATTTAAAATATAATATATTTACATATAAAACACATCATATTAAAAAATTTTCATATAAAAGAAAATGTATATAGTATGTGTATGATATATATATATTTTATAATTATAAATTATATATTATATTAAATATAATAATTTTTTTATATAAAATATTAATTTTTTTTTTAAAAAGTTTTGTAGGTATTTATAATATAGGTTGGGGATATATATTATATATATATATTTTTAAAATAATATAATATATAATAATATATATGCGTGTGTTTGTGTGTGTTTGGTGTGGTGTGTGTGTGTGGGGTGTGTGGTGTGTGTGTTTGTGGTGTGTGTGTGTGTGGGGTGTGTGTTGGTGTTTTGGTGGTGTGGTGTTGTTGGGTTTGTGTTGTGTGTGTGTGTGTGTGGGTGTGTGGGGTGTGTACAAGATAAATTACATATACATAAAAAAGTTGTATAAATGTATTTGTTTTACATCTCTTTAAAAGGTTTTATGAAAACCGGGGCGTCCCTTTTGTGGCTCCCCTTTTTGCAAACAAACTTTCCCTATAAACGAAAGAACCGAGGTTTTCTCTCCCTATAAAGAGCTCGGAAATAAAAAGGTAAACTTCCTTCTGAGGCCGACCATGCAAATACCCCCTGCAGGAATTTCCTAAATGAAAAGGAAAAACAGTACAGAGGTTATTTGGAGGGTTTCTAGCCCTTTGGGTTGTGATATGTGTTTAACAGTAGTAACCTTATTGTGTGTGTGTGGTGCGCGCGCGCGCGTGGTGTGTGTGTGGTGTGTGGTGTGTGTGTGTGTGTGTGTGTGGGTTGTGTGGTGTGGGGTTTGGTGGTGGTTGTGGTTTTGTGTGTGTTTTATATTTAAAATTATATATATAATTATATATATTATATATATAATATTATATGTTAAAAAATGTATTATATATGTATAAAAAAGTATATATATGTAACACTGATTACCTTTTCCGTCAGTGCCCCCTTTACCCGGAAAAAACCTACTAAGAACGGAGGAGTGCCGTCTGAATAAAGATACATAAACAAGATAACGAAAAAACACATACAACAAAGTATTCTTATCCCAAATACCTTTATACCCGTTTATTCTCACCAACCCCCATTTCCCCAAAATAGGTACCTGGGCGCCCCAGGGGGGCCCCCGTGAGCGGAGATCGCAGCCGCCCCAGTGCCCGCACCACACCCGCCCCCTGCCGCTCGCCCCCCACCTGGCCTCTCGCCCGGTCTCCCCTTTGTCCTCCACGGGGACAACAGCATGGGGGCAGGGTGTCGCATAGCAATTTATCTGGCAGGAGAAAAGTCCCAGTGAATGTAAAACACGACGCCCCCCGGTAATGGATTGTTGAACACCACCTCTGTCCCCGGCCATGGTCAAGGGTATGACCCATTTGCATATGAGGGTGAGTGCGAGCAAGAAGGGTGTCTGAAATCTGGAAATTGCTTTCGCGCTTTTTGAGGGGAGGGAAAGAGGCGGAGAGAGATTAGGGAGAGGGCGAAAAGGGAGGGGGGAGAGTGGGAAAATGAGGAAGAGGAGAGGCGGGGCGAACAAGGGAAGAAAAGGAAGGGAGGAGGGAGGGAGGGGGGAGGGAGGGAGGGGGGGAGGGGGGGGGGAGAGAGAGAGGAGAGAGAGAAAAGAAAAAGAGAGAGAGGAGGAAAAGGAAGGAGGAGAGAGAGAGAGGGGGAGAGAGAGAGAGAGAGAGAGAAAGAGAGGAGGAAAGAGAGAGGAAGAAAAGGAGAGAGAGAGAAAAGAAGAGGAGAGAGAGAGAGAAGAGAGAGAGAGAGAGAGAGAGAGAGAGAGAGAGAGAGAGAGAGAGGAGAGAGAGAGAGGAGAGAGAGAGAGAGGAGAGCGAGATGAGAGAGACAGAGAGAGAGATGAGAGAGAGAGGAGCGAGAGAGAGAGAGAGAGAGAGAGAGAGAGAGAGAGGTAGATATAGAGAGAGAGAGAGAGAGGGATGAGAGAGAGAGAGAGAGAGAAGAAGAGAAGAGAGAGGGCGAGGGAGGGAGAGAGAGAGGAGAGCGAGAGCGAGAGAGAGAGCGAGCGAGAGGAGAGAGAGGAGAGAAGGGAGAGGGATGAGAGAGAGAGAGAGCGAGAGGGAGGAGAGGAGAGAGAGAGAGAAGAGAGAGAGAGTATACGTGTCTGCGTGCGCGCATGCAAACCGCATGGGGTCTGTGGGAAGTGGGGGCGTGCAAGGTAGGTATGTTTCCCCCGTAAGAGAATAAAGAAAAAAGCTTCCCCCGCTCGAATTTCCATTCCGAGCGTGCTTTTCCCCTAAACTCCCCTCATCAGACCTATCCGACCCTGTCATTGCAGCTATTTCCCTTCAGGAAGGACCTAAAGACTTTCTACATAATCGTTTTTATCTTAAAACTACATACAAAATTACGAACACTCCAAAACCGAGAAT
>NW_023644697.1:22500-25000 GCF_015228065.2 Penaeus monodon | reverse complement strand
GACAAGACTGAGCGACAACATCAAAGATATTTGCGGCTGTCGATGGTACAAGTGGAAAGAAAAGCACAAGATCGAGGTCCACGGCTGCTCAGACATGAGCATACCGTTATTGATGATGATGATGATGATGCTATATATATATAATATATATATATGTATATATATATATATATATATATTATATATATATATATATATATTTTTTTTTTTTTTTTTTTTTTTTTTTTTTTTTTTTTTTACAGTAGGTTCATGTTTGAGCTGCCGTGGTCACAGCATGATACTTAATTGTTTTTTATGTTTGATGCCTTGGAGGAGTAGTGGGGGGCCCCCATTTCCCTTTTCCCACGGAGGGGCCCCGGGGTCCCTTTTTTGGGTAATCATTCTCTTTTTACCCGGCTTGGGCCCAGCACTGACTTGGCTGTCTTGCCCCCCAATGGCTAGGTAGGCAATGAGGTGAATTCCTTCCCAAGGGAACAACGCCCCGGGCCCCGGTGACTCAAACCCCCTCAAACTCGATTGCCGTGGCCGTCTTGAGTCCGATGCTCAAACCCCCGGCACAGGCCTTATATATATACATTATATTACATATGCTTTTGTTAATTGCATATAAAAGGCATATATAAAATTATGTATATGGGCCGCGGTGGCCGAGGGGTTGGATCGGGCTAAAAGGGACTGCGCGTTTTTTCCCTTTGGGCAAGGAATTTCACCTCGTTGCCTATAGCACTGGGGGGGCAAGCCAGCCCAATCAGTGGTGGTCCCAAGCCCGGATAAATAGGAGAATGTTACCTAAAAAATAAACACCGGCCCTCCCGTGGAAAGAAAAACCCGGGGACCTTCCACTATCACTCACAACATGAAAATAAATTAATTATCATGTTGTGACCACGGGGGCTCAAAAAATAAACCCACCGTTAAAAAAAAAAAAAAAAAAAAAAAATAAAAAATAAAAAAAATATATATATTTTATTATATATAATTTTTTTAATATAATTGTGGTGTGTGTGTGTGGTGGTGTGTGTGTGTGGTGTGTGGTGTGTGTATATTTTAATATATATATATTAAAAGATTTTTATATATTAATATATATATACTATTATATGTATATATATATATATAATCATAAATATTATATTTTCTATATCTGTGGGTGGGTGGTATATATATATACTAAATAATACTTATAAGAAAATTTTTTGCTATATGTTTAATATATATTTTAATAAATATATTTTGTGGTGTGGTTTTGGTGTGGGGTGTGTTGTTTGTGTGTGGTTTGTGTGTTGTGCGTGTGTTGTGTGTGTGGTATACATGTTATATATATATTAATATATTATTAAATATATATTAATATATATATTATACAATTTATACATATAAAATAGATAAATACACATTTTTAAAATAATATTATGTAAAAATATTATATTAATTAATATATAATTTTTTAAAATTATATATTTTGTAATATAATTTGAATTTATGTTTTTATAATATGCAACTAAATATGATACACATACACCACACACACCACACATACAATATATTATATAATATAATATATAAATATATATTTTTAATATATATATATAGTACATATAATATAATATAATTATATATATATTTTCAAATATAATATATATATAATATATTTTAAATTATATACATTTTTTATTATGTGGTGTGGTGTGTTTGTGTGTGTTGTAGGGTATGTGTGGGGTTGTGTGTGTGTGTGTGTGGTGTTTGTGGTGGGGGTGGTTGTGTGTGTGTAAATGGTATGTGTGTGATTGTGTGTATGTGAGTTGTGTGTGTGTGTGTGTGTATTCATATAATTGAAATATATATATATTATAAATAATTTTATAAATATTAATTATATATATTTTTTTTTTTTTTTTTTTTTTTTTTTTTTTTTTTTTTTTTTTTTTTTTTTTTTAACGGTAGGTTCATGTTGACCGCCGTGGTCACAGCATGATATTAATTGTAGTTTTCATTTTGTGATCTTTTGGGGAGTACGGGGTAGGGTCCCAGTCCCTTTTCCCGGAGAGTGCCGGGTTACCTTTTTAGGTAACCATTTTCTATTTTTCCGTGTGACTTGGGCTTGCCCAAAAATCAGTGGTAGGTAGGGAAACGAGGTGAAGTCGTTTTCCCCGGGGGAAAAGCGCCGCGGTGACTCGAACCCCCGAAATCGATTGGGTCGTGACAGTTTGAGTCCCAAAGCCAACCATGGGCCCCTGTGGGCCCCAAGTATATGTTTTACATTAAATATAATATAATTTATATAAAAAATATATTATGTTATAAATATAATATATAATATTATATAATTATATATATATATTTTATCATCAATAACGGTAATCTTGGTTTTTTTCCCCTTGTACCATCGACAGCCGCAAATATCTTTGATGTTGTCGTCAGTTTGTTTTTGGTTTGCCTCTTCCTTGTTCCTATCACCCTCCCCGTCAGAAAATTTTTCTCAAACTTTTTCTTCTCATCA
>NW_023644697.1:0-2500 GCF_015228065.2 Penaeus monodon | reverse complement strand
TATTTTATATAATATAAAGTATATATATTATATATAATATTATATATATATATAATATATATATATATATATATATATATATATATATGTATGTACTTCTGATACTCAGGCCCATGTTCACGGGGGTAGTGTAGTGTAGTGGTGTAGTGATCAGCATTTCTGCTCATAAGTCCACACAAGACAGGGCCAAGCCTGCTAGAGGGATTTACCAGTAGCATCCCGGCTAAACAAACTCCGCCTCCCACCAAGATACACCCACATGTTCGAATGTCTACTCTCAATCAAGATTCATGACTGAACAAACGGCCCTCATTCCCCGGAGGCGAAAGAGCGAAAGAGGTTACGGCGGCGATCAGGATCGCTCCGGAGCAGAGGATGCTAAAAATCTCCAGGAAAAAACAGGCCGCCCCACGGTTAATCCCAAAATAGGTAAAAAGGCAGAAGGAGAAACCGTATGGGAATCACAGAATAGGCACTAGGAATGAACGGCGACAAATTGTAATCGATTTTACGGAGGCTCGATCGCCCAATATCATGAATACATTCTTCGAAAAAGACTAGAGAGGAAGTAGACATGGAAGTCGCCATCTGACATCAAAAACGATTTAGACTTCATAATTTCAAATAGGCGCGATATAGTAAAAAATGTGGAAGTTATAAAATAAATGCATAGAATGGTCAGAGGCCAAATTATATTACACCTCAGAAGGGAAAAGATCAAACTCATACGAAAACAAAATAGATTTAGCGGAACTAACAAAGACTATAACTAAAAAGAAGAGAGAAGATGTATGGAAATTCAATACTCAAATAATAAATGAAACAAGGATCTGAGGTACCAGCATGAAAACAGCTAAAAGGAGACTCGGAAGAGGGAGAAATCAAATGTATGCAATAAAGAAGCAAAAGGGTAAAGTGATATGTAATAAGAATAAAATCATGAGAGTACAGGGATCTATACAACTCAAGTAAACAGCCACGGACAGAAGCAAAACGCGGTAAATAGGGGACGTCCCTAACATCACAACAGAGGAAATAAAAAGAGTGCTCAAAGGCATAAAGAGAGGAAAACACCGGAAGAAAAAATTTGGTGTAGACCTTATAATAGATGCAGGAGATATTGCAACCGTGAAAACTAGCCAATCTTTTTAACAAATGCATTTTCAACGGAGAAAACTCGAAAGGCCTGGAAAAATGCAGCAATAATTTCGATACAAAAAGGGGGGACAGACAGGGATCTAAAATTTACCCCCCCATAATCCTCCCTTCAGTTACTTACTGTTCACAAAAGATCACAACGCGCATTTTTGATGGTCTATATTCTAACCGCCTAGAGAACAGACAGCTTTCGCAGTGGATTCTTAAAAAACAGACCACATCCACACGTCACCCAAATAAGAGAAAAAAAAAACGAATATAGGAAAACCCTTGTGTATGGCAAAAAGGCATTTGACTCTGTAAAATTCCAACAGCTATTCGGGGAAAAGGGAGTAGAGGAGATATATTTTTAAAATATTGGATGACATATACGAGGATGGAACAACAACCATCAAGTCCACAGGGAAAACACTAAAATCCCCATTGAAAAAGGGCGATACCATCACACAAAAAATCTTTACAGCCTGCCCCTTTTGGAAAATATTCAAGAAATTAGAATGGAACAGAAAGGGTATCAAAATAAGAGACGAATACCTAAACGATCTAAGATTTGCAGATTTATATTGTTCTCTTCAGTGAATCTGCAAGCGAAAGCAGCAACTATTTAAACGATCTGAAAAAAAGAAAATCTGAAAGTCAGACTAAGGATGAACAAGTAAATAAGTAAGATCATGTTCAACAGTAGAGTTCAATTCAACCAAAAATTGTACAAGGTGAAGTGCTACATGCAGTGCTCAAGTATATATAAATAGGGCAACTCGTACAGACAAGCACATTTAGAGAAGAGGAAATTTAAATGACGCATCAATCTAGGCTGGAGCGCCTTTGGCAGACATAATAGCATACTAGGAGGCTCATTGTCATTATGTTTAAAAAGAAAAGCCTGTCCTATGGATCAGAAACACGTACTACAAACCAAATTTCTGGAGAGGAAACTAGTAAGTGGCCAACGTGGGATGGAGAGGTGTATATGCTGAGAATTAGCCTAAGAGATCGGATGAGGCGACGTGGATCAGTGAACAGACAAAAGTGGAAGACATACTTGTGAACAGCATAAGGAAAAAATGGCAATGGGCAGGTTATATATGTCGGAGACAGGGCGACAGATAGACAAAGAAAATGACGATTGGATAATAACGTAAAATAGGTAAGACCAGACATGAAGGGTGACGAAATAACGAAATATGGGGCAAGACTGGAAACAAAAAACGCAAGACACACAGACAATAGAAGCATGAAGAAAAAGGACCGTGACGATACATCAAGAAATACTGGGGGTGCACCGCACTGACCAAACGCCAAGGATCACCATGACCCGATCGGTCGGGTTATTGGACGGATC
>NW_023644696.1:5000-7500 GCF_015228065.2 Penaeus monodon | reverse complement strand
GCTGTGACCACGGGGCCCCAGACAGAACCCTGCCGTAAAAAAGATATATATATTATTATTATATATATATATATAAATATATTTTATATATATATATATAATATATAAAAACAAAAAAAAAATCGTAAAAAAACCTATGTGCGACTTCCTATATAGAGGAGTCAGGACATTTCGATAAAACTCGGGGCAATAAAGGGTGCTGAAAGTGGTTTCCCTAGGATTTTGGGCACCCTTATACAAAGAGATCCTAAAAAGGAACGGACAGGGTCACGAGTTTCAGAAATTTTTATATAATATTATTATAATATAAAATAATATAAATATAATAAAAAATAAGATAAAAAATAATAAAAAATAATATTAATATAATAGGAATATATACATATGAAATTTTATAAAATAATAATATATATAGAAAAATATAAAAATGTATAATGAAAGTAATAATTATATAATATATATATATATGTTTTAATAATATGTATATATATTGAATATATACCAATTTTTTTTAAATTTAATAATATATAATAAAATATATATAAATAATAGAAAGTTATATAGAATAGTAATATAGAATATATAATATAAAAATTTAATAAAAAATTAATATATATATATATAAACAACCCACACACACCAACACATGTTTTAAAATATAAATATAAAAAATAATATAAATATATAATATATGAATATTTAAAAATTTTAAATATGTAATTTTTCTTTCTTCTTTCTTTATTTAATGTAAATTAACACACAAAACCCCCCCAAAACCACACAACACTATATATAATTAATATTATAAATATAATATATATTAAATAATATATATTATATTTTATTATACAATATATATTATATTATATATATATATTATTTTTATATATATACAATAATTTTCATATTATAATATATAAATATATATTATATTATATATAAAAATATGTATATATTATGTATATATAAAATATATATATTAATATAATAAATAATATATATTTTAAATATATATATATAATGGTTGTGTTGGGGTGTGTGTGTGTGGTTGGTAATTTGCATAAAAATAAAAAAAAAGAAAAAAATTTAAATAGAATATATTATATTAAAATAATTTTATATAAAATTATAATATATATATTTTATATTATATAAAATAATATATTATATATATATGTAAATTAATATATAAAATTTTAAAATATAATTATAATATATATATAAAATTTAAATATTTAATACATAAAATTATATATATATTATTTATATAATATAATATATATATATAATTATATATAATTTTAAAATTATATAATTTTAAAAGGGCCGTGCCCCTGCCCGTCCTTGAGGATCTCTCGATATAAGGGGTGCGCAAAATCCTGGGTAGAACCACATTTCAGCAAATTTTATTGCCCCCAGTTAGTCGTCAGTGCCCCGACTCGCATCTATTAGGGGGTCGACCAGACAAGGTTTCAGTTTTTTTGTTTTTTGGAACTTCTGGTCCCGGGGTTTTGGGGAATGCATCTTTGGCTTCCGATTCTTGTCTGATTTTTGCAACGATAAACTAGGTGACAGGGGCTAAAATAATTTAAGACCCGCGGACCCCATTCTCTTTGTTTTTAGAGGTTAAGTTGTGGAATTGCTTTGAAAACCACACATTTTTTTTTCTTGTGTTGACATGGAGGCAAAGGTGTTTTTGGGTCCCAAAATGTCTTCAAAAAAATTTTGGAAATATTTGCTGATGTGCATAAGAACTCATCTGAAACGAACGTTGTTGGGAAAGATTTCCCCCGGGGTCTTTTATTCCCCATGATTTCCCGGTAAAATGAAAAGGTAGGGGAATCAGACAACCTTTCGGACTCTCGCTGATGGAAACCGTTGCGGAAGTTGATTTTTGGGAAAAAAGATTGAATTTGTCTCCTTTTTTATATCTATCGGATGTCATTTTGGGAAATTCCCGATGAAATCAAAACCTTTTTTTTCTGGGCTTTGAGCATTTTCCCGGGATACGCATCAGGACCTGAGGTTCCCCGGGTTTTATTTGCTGTAGAGACCATCGCATACGATTAGAATGGGGGGACCAGATGGACTGTCAGGATAGATCTTCTAGTCGGCGCATCGTCAAAAAGTTTTTGAATTATCTCCCATTGAGAATGGCCCCTCCTCATCAGAGCAATTGAGGGCAAGACGATCGCTGACCCGTGATCTCTTTCTTTTTGAAAAAATTTTTTGGGATTACAAAATTCTCTTCATTAATTCTTGAACCCTTCTCTTGGCTTTCTTTCATTTCCATTGAAAGAGTTTACCTGTTCATATTGCACGAGGTTTGTTTGAGACGCCCTTTCGTTTCAGGTTTTTTAGTAGAGTGGAACCCGCTTGATGGGTTTTTTTCTAGTCGGGATTTTTAGCAGTGTCTTGGGTGTTTCAATGAAGGCACCCAAAATACGGTGGTCATTTTAGGAAGCTCTTGCAGATTTTTTTAACCCCTTGGGAGTCGCAA
>NW_023644696.1:0-2500 GCF_015228065.2 Penaeus monodon | reverse complement strand
GTGGAGATAGATTTATAGTTTGGGTGGAAGGAAAAAAATTGGTATCAAAAAAATCCCGGGGTTTAATGAAACCCCCCCCAGAAAAAAAGACTAGTTATGATCGTTAAAAAATTCCCAAGCATACCCGGGTATAGACGCAAATAGCCCGATCAGTAAGAAAGTTTTAGATTGTCCTAAACAAATGAAGAAAGCGAAGGTTGCCCCCAAATTTTGAATAAACCGTCAGATCCCCAGAGGGAAAAAAACGCAAGGTTCCTAACAATGAACCCCGTATTGGGGCCCTTCATGAGAAATCAAGGAGCAGTCTAAGAAAACCCGCATAAAAAGGGCCGCATAAAGCGGTCCATCATAGCTCAAAAACGCAACAAAAAGGCGTCTAAAAAACAAGACCTCGTGCAATAGAAAGGTAAACAATTTTTAAAAATAGGAATTAAGAAACCCAAAGAAGTGGTAAAGGAAATGTAATAAGAGAGAATTTGTAACCCAAAAGAAAGCTAAAAGATAGAGAGATCAGGGGTAGGATCGTTTTTCCCCCTCAAATTGATCAGGATAAAGGAGGTCAGTTGCTCAATGGGAAGGTATAAAGAAATTTTGACGATGGCACGGCTAGAAGATCTAGCCCGGGGAAGCAGTCACTCTGGTCACCTTTCTGAAGTAGTAGTGCGATGGTTTTACAGCAATGAAAGGGGAAACCCGCAGGGCCCACTTAAAAACGGAAAGCCAAAGCCCCAGAAGAAAAAAGGTTTTTATTTTATCGGAATTTCCCAAATGACATCCCGGGTAGAAAAAAAGGAGACTAATTCAATCAGTTTACCCAAAAAAAACTTTCCGCAATGGTTTCCCCCCCAAGGAGATTCCGAAAAGGTTTGTCGGTCACCCGACCTCTTTTAGTTTTTACCGGGGTTTTCATGTGGGAGATAGAAGATCGCCCGGAGGGAACGTTTCCCAAAAACGTTTGTTATGCAGATGAGTTTTATGGCCACTCAGAAATGACTTTCCAGAAATTTTTAAGCAGTTATGGAAAACCGAAAACATTTGCCCCATGTAACAGCAAAAAAAAAAATTGTGGAAATTTGAAGGGAGATTCCACAAATTAAACCTTTAAACAAAGAGAAGTAGAGGCCCCGCAGGGCCAATTTTTTAGTGGGCCTGTCACAGATTATCGTTGCAAGAATCAGAAAGAAGGAAAACAAAAGATGCATTCTCCAAACCCGGACCAGAAGTTCCAAAAAAAATAAAACGTGAAAACCATGTCTGGTCGACTTCCATAAGATGGGGTCGGACACTGAGACTTTAAAACGGGGGAAAAAAGAGGTTTCTGAAATGTGGTTCACCCCGGTTGGCCCCTTATATCGAGGGATCCCCAAAGGAATCGGAAGGGTCACGAGCTTCAGAAATTACAATATTATATATAAATATTTTATATAATTTAAAATATTATTTAATAAAAAATTTTTATATATATAAAAAATATATGTAAAAGATTATTATTTAAAATTTATATATATAATATATATATTATTATCTATTTATATTAAATATATATATATTATAAATTATTATTATATATTATATATATATATATAATATATAATATTTATATTATATATTATTAATATTATGAATAAAATTTAAATATATATTAAAAATAATATATTTTTTTATTTATTTATTTTTATAATTTAAAAAAAAAAAAAAAATAATAATATATAATATTATATTTTTTTTATTATTTATTTATATGAAAAAATTAAAAAAATAACAAAAATAATATATAATTATAATAAATAATTAAATATAATATATATATAAAATAATTAGTATAATAATATATAATAAAAAATAATTATATAATATAATGATTATATATAATAAAATAATAATAAATATATATTTTATAAAATATAAAAATATAATATATATTATTGTTTGTTTTTTTTTATAAATTTAATATAAATAAAAAAAAAAAAGAAAAAATTAAAATGTTTTTTTAATTTTTTTTTTAAAATTAATATAATAAAAAAAAAAAAAATAAAATTGTTTTTTTTTTTTAATATAATTAATATATATATATATATATATATATATATATATATATATAAAAATAATATAAATTTTTTTTTAAGGGAGGTTATGTTGGGCCCCCGTGGTCACAGCATGAACTTTAATTTGCAATTTTTCCTTTTTGGGGGAATATTGGAGGAGTAGTGGAGGGCCCCCGTTTCTTTCACGGAGAGTCCCGGTTTTCCCTTTTTTGGGAAACTTTCTCTATTTTATCCGGGGGGGACCAGCCGATTGGTGGTTTGGACACCCAGTGGCTAGGTAGGCAACGAGGGAATTTCCTTCCCTTTGGGAAAACAACGCGCCGGCCGGGACTCAAACCCCTCAAATTTGATTCCCGTCGTGACAGTTTTGAGCCCGACGCTTTAACCATTCGGCCCCCGCGGCCCAAAAAATAATATATATAAAAATATATATTTTTAAATATAATAAATATATA
>NW_023644695.1:0-5000 GCF_015228065.2 Penaeus monodon | reverse complement strand
TCTTTGTTATTTTTATATTTTTTGGTGATATTTCGTGTTTTTTTATTTGCGCTTTTTATTAAATTTGGTTTGCTTTTATTCCGTTTATTTTTCGGGCCGGGGCTTTATTTCTTCTTATTTTTAAATAAATATTTGGACTCGGGTTTTATGAAACGAGCTGGCAGGTCTGCCCGCCGTACCACCCACCCCCACGCCTCGCCACGCTACGTTCGCCCCCGTATTACTCCCCCGAATTAAAAATCGCCATTCTGAAAGCATGACCCAAAAGCCACTGACATCAGGCCCTTTCAGGGGGAAATGTAATGATGTAACAGTACAGTATTACATTTTTAATATTTTGAAGGAAAAATTAATTTTGCAAAATAGATGAAGAAAGACCCCCTCTCACAATTGGGGGCTAGCGGCGGATAGATTATCTTAATTTCCCCATACCCTCTGTAATGTTAAATAATTTTTGAAAGGGTATCTTTCAAAAATTTTTTTATATATATATTTTTTTATTTTTTGCGCTTGCTGTGTATTGATGCCCCAAAAATGCAGGACCACTACACTATACTCGGGGCCGACCTACGCGCCCCCAGGGTGTAGCCCCCCCATCCCCAAAACTGTATGTTTTTTTTTGTTTTGCAGTATAAGCTTCTAGTTAGTGATGCCCCCCCAAAAAAAAAGGATATGGTGTTAAATACAGGGTGGAAAGGGCCCACAGGGCCGGGCCCCATACAAGTTCTGGAAAGGTCGCCGTGTTGCTATCCGGGGGTACGCGACATAATGTCAAATTTTCCCCCAAAACCCTCTCGAGCATGAGGAGATTATGACAGTGATAGTATGAGCAAGTTGAGAAAAGTAAAGAAAAAATGATAGTTGGAAGGGGAGCTAAGAGAATGAAAGTGGGAAAGAAAGGTTAAAAAAAGCTTTGTGAGAAAGATTTAAAGAGCACGGAAGGGCGAGTGTTGTAGGGCGCGAAAGTAAAATTGATTAAAATAAGGAGTGAAAGTTCGTTAGAGGGACAGGGGGAACAGAGTGTTCTTTCGATCGGGCCCCCACCTCGTTTCCCATGACGGCAAGGGTTCCCCCAAAAGGGGCCGGTTCTCTACCGCTTTACATCAGCCACAGCATTCAACGATCCCAGCCACCGGGATTCATCCCACCCCTGCCCATTACCACTTTCCCAAAGTGCCTATGCTTTAAGTCCTC
This sequence comes from Penaeus monodon, assembly GCF_015228065.2. Lineage (NCBI taxonomy): Eukaryota > Metazoa > Arthropoda > Malacostraca > Decapoda > Penaeidae > Penaeus > Penaeus monodon. The sequence goes on along the minus strand of NW_023644695.1, from coordinate 3,806 downwards.
CCGCTAAATATAGTTCAGGACTCTATTCCGATTTTTCGCGGGAAACTTCGGCAAATAACCCGCTAAAGAAAAACCAAGAGCTTAAAACCGGGATCGACCCTTGAAAAATATGATGGGCCTCAACAGACGAGGCATTTCTCAGAACTGCAAAGGGCTCACGCAGGGGGTAATGCAGACTTTTGTAAACGGCCCTGCTTTTGATATGTTGAAAAACGGGGGGCCCTTTTAAAAGCTGCTTTGCTGGGAAGTTTGGGACATATAGCTCGTCAGACTTTTCAAAGTGCTTTATGTCATAAGTGACAAATGGGGAGGCCCTCTAGATTTTTTTTTATTTCTAGAGACATTATATCAGGGGTTTCGTGATCCCCCCGAAACTATTTTCAAACCTGAACAGCTATACGTCGCCTTTCCTTCAGGCCGTCCCAAAAATGGCGGAGACTTCTTAAATATAAAGAGGATGAGCCCCCACAGTAATACAGAGTTGCTCAGCGAAAATTTAAAACCGAAAGGGCATCGTCAATTACACAACTCTTTTTCAACGAACCCCACCCCTGACAGCGCGTCTCGGGGGTAGCAAGTCACCCACACCCAAAAGGTGCGGTTTCATAAATGAGTACTCCAACACACTGAAGTGTGCGCAATAAAGCTATGAGTTTCAACTTAGGAGCAAGGGACAAACACCCAAATGTCCCTTTCCCGAAAAGCCGGGGCCCCACCAAACCCCCGTCGACGTCGGGTACTCTCAGGGCAATCATGCTGAGAACCCGCAGACCTCAGTAAACCCGTCAGGGGGACCCTGTGCCAATTAATGTCAGTGGCTCCCCTGTTTGCATTTTTTGACATGGCTCAGAAGTCTCCATTGTAAAGCCTTCAGCTTTACAAAAAGGGTTTTTGGATACAAGAAGTACCCAAAAGTAAACTATATAGGAGTGTCAGGGGTCCCAGAAAAGCCCCATGCGAGGTAAAAACCCGTTGACATTTCTCCCGAGTTATGATAGTCATAGGGTTCTTTTTTCCGAGGGGAATTTAAAATTTCCAGGGGATATTTGCTTGGGATGGATTTTAGGGGGTCAATTCACACTTTCTCACATACCCGTCCCCCTTCAGCTTTTTTATCATTAAAAATGTCATTTCCTACCTTTTACAGAGGGGCACATCTTGCACGTAAATCTTGTTCAGAGCCCGACGTTTTTCCCACAGGTAGATGCTTCCCCCGCTAAGTGTACAGCCCCCAGAGCTCTTGACAAACCCTTGCGAACAAGGGCTTGCCACATTTAAAAGATCGGCAGAACTTTCTCGTTGTTCACGTATTTTCTGTATAGAACCACATCCATTCCGGGGAAATGCCAAGTTTGTCAGATTAAGGTCTCTAGGGATGTTTCGGAGATGCAGTGTTCGGAATTCAAGGTGGTACACGTTTTGGTTCCCAAAAATTTTGCAAAAAACACGCCAAAAGAGAAGCGATGTTGGGTCTTAAAATTGCACGAAACCCCCACTTTTAAAAAAGGGAAGAAGCTAGGTGTGTTTATGGTGTGTAAAAGGAAGTTGGCACCCGTGTGGGGTGAAGTTGGCTCTCTCTTCTGGGGGAGGAATCCCCCGGGTTGCCAGGATCCACGGTTGAGGGAACTCGGTGAGCAGAGATTTTTCACCCAAACCCTTTTCAGAGGAGACTTTTGTTGTGCTTAGGCCCTATGATTTTTTGGGGATGAGGAGACCATTAACCATCTTTCCCCGAGGGTTTACCCTTCCATCACCCCCCTGTGCAGTAACTAACATGTACCGGGCAAATAGTGTAGGAATAAGAGTGGAGTTTTTTTCATCACAAGGATTCCCGATTTTTCCTTTATAACTACCTTCCCATCGAGTCTCGTTCTAAAGTTGGAAGAGTGTTTTATCAATTCCATTCTTTTTTGTGGGGGAAAAAAAAGCACGGTACGTGCTGGTGTCAGCACACCTAAAACTCTGAAATAAACCCAAACGTACCCGGGAGTGGCGCCCCACATGCACCGCCAGGGCATAGGGCGAGTGGAGAGATGCTAGAGGGTGGAGTAATTTAGCCCAGCAATCACCGTGGCTCTCTCCAGTTGTGCTGGTTAAAAAAAAAGATGGGTTTGGGAAGGTTTGGTGGATACAGAAATTTAATTCTGTTTCCACCCTGACACGTATCCATTCCCCGCATAGATGAGCTGAAGATGACCTTAATAGCACATCTGTATTTACATTTTTAGAGGTAGAGCAGCCTTATTTGGGGTGAAGTAAGGCCAGAAGACCGGCCTAAAAAAAGCTTTCAGTGAGGCATGTCTTTTTTCCGTTTAAACGCCCGCCCTTTTTGGGGTTGCAAAGCACCGTCAATTTTCAATCAAAGAATTATCCTATCCCCGTTCTGGCAGGCTACCTGCTCCTTTAGAATTGTAAACTATAGTTTCCCCATTTGACTCCACCCAAAAACTTGGTGAGATTTGGTCTTCTCTTAAAGTGGTTTTAAGTAAAAATTTTGAAATTAAATTTGCCAAAAACGATCCGTTTCCATTTTTTTTTCTTAAGGGTAGCCCCCCCCAAAGGTGCGATTGCTGAGAGGGAAAGCTCTAAGAATGTGAAAGGGGTAGACGGGCCGGGGGAACAGGCTTTTTAAAGGAAGAATGGGATGTACTTGCCGCTCCTTTAACTCGACTCCCAAAAAAGGGGTACCCCTTTGCTTGGGGGCAAGAAAAAAAAAAAAAGCCCTTTGAGGGTTAAAAAGAAAAATAATCACTGCGCCTATTTTACGTCGCCCGATTTACCTGGAATTTTAAAATTATACGACGCTAGCCAGATTCCATTTGGGGCTGGATTTTCAACTGAGATGCTGGAGAAATCAGCCATTGGGATTTTTTCCCCCAAACCCGGAATGCGAATCAAGGTATCCTGCCCTTTATTTGGGAAACCTGGGTGTGGGAGAGGGTGTTCGGGTATTTGACCATATGTTTTTGGGCCCCCGATTTTTGATCTTTTAAGACCACAGGGCCCCTTTACATACATCTTTAAGCGCAAGACAAAATCCCCCAGGCTATCACGGGTTTTCCCCCACCTCTCTTATCAGTACGAGTTTTTGTACAAACAAAGGGGCTGTGAACCCTGTACGACTTGCTCTCACGGCCCTGTGCTGTATTTTATATCACAAATATGGAGCCTACAAAAACTTAGGGAAACTCAAATGGGTGTCCCTTGTGGCTGAAGATTGTACCCTTTAGGAGGAACTTACCCAAGAAAAGGCTACCATAGTCTACCCAAATTTTAATTACAGCCCATGATAAATCGGCGCTCCTGCAAATATCAAAACCACCCCTGACACCATTTTTTACCCAGCCCCCTGTCCTCTGCCCCCCAACACAATGCAGGAGGCGCGGGGTTATATCAGGGTCGGAAAAGAACAGCTCCAAAAGGCACCCAACCCAAGCCTCCCAAACACCGGAGAGGGAAAAGCCAAGTGGCGAGGCAGGGCACGAAGTAAACAAAATGACAGCTTTCTTTTTTACAAAGTATTTTCCCGTTTTACACTTTTTTATAGCACAATAAGGGGGGGAAACCCGATGTCAAACAGACAACGCTTTTAACAGGGGAACAAGGGTTTTCTCGGTCACAAGCACACACGAGGTCTTTCCCGGACACACCCCCGCGTTTCGGCTTGTTTTCCCCGCCCCAGCCAGTTTGGGCCCGTTGCCAAGGTCCCCTTCATGTTAAAAATGCCCAGGTCATCCTTTTTTATGTTAAAACATGTTTTTTCCAGGACAAAACCCACTGGCGTAGCATTTATATATATAAATTTT
>NW_023644694.1:0-8520 GCF_015228065.2 Penaeus monodon | reverse complement strand
AAACCCACAAAACCCCCGGGCCCCCCCCAAACCCCCAAAAAACAACAAAAAAAATTTCACCGCCACAGAACCTGCAAGGCAACCATGAAGGAGCGACGTCTACTCTTTGTGACATCCGTGATGTTGGTGATCATTGTCTTTCTTCGCGTGGAGCTGGAGAAGTCCTTCAGGAGGAGCCCACTTCCTGCGTCCTCAAGAGTGCCGTAGAAAACCCGACGCTGAAGGACGCTGTTTCGACTACGTAAATTTCACAGCAGAGAACGTCTGCTGCAAGATGCGGAAATACACGGCGGCGACGTGCTGCGCTGCGTCGAGCGGTTCAATGCGGAGCAAAGGCTACACACAAGTGGGTGTATTACTATCAGTAGTAGTAGTAGTAACAGCAGTAGCAGCCTCCAGGCTAGTACAGAGGTAACATGTCGGCCTCTCATCCGAGGGGTCGGCGGTTCGCGCTCCGCCCATCCGCGAGATGTTGCAACTATCGCCTGAGGTTACTGCTGTGGCTGGGCACCACGGCGGGTAAGGACTAGGTTCAGCCGAGTCAGCACCAGCTGACACACGTTAGCGAGTCTGCATTAGTCGACACAGGCCGGGCTCCCCTCATGGCATAAGCTCGGGCGAGGCTCAGCTTCGCACATGGGACTTATCTTTAGCAGCAGTAGCAGTAAGAGGAGAGTGCGATGGGATCATACAAAACGTTCATTTTGGTTATTTGGTTAGCTCATTGACTATCGTTCTTCATTAGTGATCATCTCATAAGGAACTAATAACCCAGCCAGGCTTGGATTTCGTATCAATTGATTCTAGCCTATATCTTAGTTTCCATAGCTATTTTTTTCATTCCTTAAGAGCAAATCACTCATGTTGCATCGATGAGGTTGGACTTTTCCCAAAAATCGTTTCACAGGGATGGAAAAACAATGATATTGGCAATTATCAGCCAAACCAACCTGTAAAGGGGAAGTCACACAAACATTTTTTTTTTCAACAATAAATCGGCTGATACAGTTAGGATATGTTCAACTTGTCCCTTCTATGTTTCCGCCTCAACACGCAGTTACACCCCTGACTAATACCAAACACATAACGTTTCCCTGAATCCCAGAAAAAATCTTAATTAATGACTGTTAATCCCTAGGAAGGCATCAGACACCATCTTCCGAGCCAACTCGACCGCCTTGCAAGCAGTGACCCACATTGCCCTGGTGGGAGACTCTCACATGAGGACCTGTTTGTGTCCGTCGCCGAGCGTATTGGTAGTGACAAGCTGCATTCAGAATGAAGTCTGAAAGGTAGGAATATGAATGCTGTAGTTGTTATTTATATTATTATTATTGTTAACCTTCTTATTGTTATTATTATTAATGTATTATCATCATAATGAAAATTATTGCCATCAATCTTATTATTCTTATTGCTGTTTGTAAATTTGATATATGACTGCATTATCACTGATGAGTGATATAGCACGGCACAGGCTTGACCTAGTGCGCCTTTACGCCAATGGGGGTTTTGAGTCAACCCTGCTTCATCCCCTGCGTGAGCACGCGAGCACACGTGTGTGTGTGTGTGCATATATTATATATATTTTAATCAATGACTACACATGAGCACACACACACACACAGAAGGTGACACCCTGTGCCTGTTAGATATCATTAGAGTCGGTTAATGATTTCCATTTTCCGATCATTGATTATCACTATAATTATGCCTACTGTCTGCTATGATGCGCCATGAACGACCGTAAGGTAGTCTGGTGTGCATGCTAGCCATCATTTTACTATGGTTAATGATTCCGGTTACAGTCATTGATTACGTTAATCACTTCCGGTTACGGTCATTGGTTACGTTAATCGATTGCGGTTTTCCGGTTCCCATTAACCTATTTCCTATTTACACACTCATGTATGTTACGTGAGAGGAGGATGTGCAAATCAGCCCATCAACTTATTATATCAGAAATCACTCTGAAATAATAGTGTCTGTTTACAGAGAGGTGTTATGTTAACCATATATATATATATATATATATATATATATATATATATATATATATATATATATATACTATATATATATATATATATAGCGAGAGAGACAGACAGACAGACAGACTGAGAGTTAGAGAGAGAGAGAGAGATTACTATAAATTGGGTGTGTGTGTGTGTGTGTGTGTGTGTTGTGTGTACTGCTTATATTATAATATATATATATATATATATATATATATATATATCTATCTATATATATATATATATATATATATATATATATTGTATATCTATACTGGCCATGACAACAGGCTCATTGACTTTCAGAGTAGTTTATATATTTAACCAAATTTCAAACCAAATAATTCTTACTTAATTACTTCACTGAGAATTCAGACCCAAGCAATTGTTTTACAGAATACTAAGGACATTTTTTGAAAAGAAACGCTCACCTCCTACACCGATGATATCAGTTACACACTTCCATACCTTGCCATTAGAAAGGAACATTTTTAAAGACACATTCCCCAAATTGATTTAGATTAATTTTCAAGGCATCTGCCACTATGCGTCTCTTTTGAATAAAACAAAGCCTTTGCCATTTGCACTGAAATCCTGTGTTGTTTATCAGTTTAAATGTTCGAGATGTATATATGTTGGCAGTACCACACGCTCTCTACAGCACCGTATCTTAGAACACATGGGAAGTCTTATCGTATAGGTATTCAGCTCAGTTCACCATCACCATCTACCACCACAGAACACTGCTGTTCCACTGGACATCCACTCAAGCAAAAAGATTTACATACTCTGACCTCTGACTATAGTTTCTTTTGAAATATAGACATAAAGATACAAACAATATATATATATATTATATATTATATATATATATATATATACATATATATATATATATATATGTGTGTGTGTGTGTGTGTGTGTGGTGTGTGTGTGGTGTATATATACATACACATATACATGTATGCATATAGGATTTTTCATACTCTGACCTCTGTTTGACTATAGTTTCTTTTGAACATATAGACATAAAGATACAAACAATATATATATATATATATATATATATATATATATATATATATATATGTATAATATATGTATAATATATATATAATATATATATATATATATATATATATTATATATATATAATATATATATATATATATATATTATATATATATTAATATATATACTATATATATATATATATTGTTAATATATTATAATATATATATAAAATATATATATATATATATATATATATCTATATTATATATATATATTGTTTTGTATCTTTATGTCTATATGTTCAAAAGAACTATAGTCAAACAGAGGTCAGAGTATGAAAATCCTATATGCATACATGTATATGTGTATGTATATATACACACACACACACACACACACACACACACACACACACATATATATATATATATATATGTATATATATATATATATATATATATATATATTATATTACATATATATATATATTATATATATATATATATATATATATATATATATATTGTTTGTATCTTTATGTCTATATTTTCAAAGAAACTATAGTCAGAGGTCAGAGTATGTAATCTTTTGCTTGAGTGGATGTCCAGTGGAACAGCAGTTTTTCTGTGGTGGTAGATGGGGATGGTGAACTGAGCTGAATACCTGCACGGTAAGTCTTCCCCATGTGTTCTAAGATACAGTGCTGTAGAGAGCGTGTGGTACTGCCCACATATATACATCTCGAACATTTAAACTGATAAACAACACAGGATTTCAGTGCAAATGGCAAAGGCTTTGTTTTATTCAAAAGAGACGCATAGTGGCAGATGCCTTGAAAATTAATCTAAAATCAATTTGGGGAATGTGTCTTTAAAATGTTCCCTTTCTAATGGCAAGGTATAGAAGTGTGTAACGAATATCATCGGTGTAAGGAGGTGATCTTTCTTTTCCAAATTTCCTTAGTATTCTGTAAAACAATTTGCTTGGGTCTGATTCTCATGTGAAGTCATTAAGTACTAATTATTTGGTTTTGACATTTGGTAAATATATAACTACTCTGAAAAGTCAAGAGCTTTTGTCATGGCCAAGTATAGATATACAGTATATATATATATAATATATATATTATATCATATATATATATAATATATATATATATATATATATATAATATAATATAAGCAGTACACACACACACACACACACACACAACACACACACAATATTTATAGTATCTCTCTCTCTCTCTCTCTAACTCTCAGTCTGTCCTGTCTGTCTGGCTCTCTCGCTTATATATAATATATATATATATATATATTATATATATATATATATATATAATATATATATATATATATATATATATATGGTTTAACATACACCTCTCTGTTAACAGACCCTATATTTCAGAGTGATTTCTGACTATAATAATTGGATGGGCTGTTTGCACATCTCTCTCACGTACATACATGAGTGTTGTAATTAGGAAATAGTTAATGGGAACCGAAACCGCAATCGTTAACGTAACCATGCCGTAACCGGAAGATTAACGTAATCATGCTGTAACGAATCATTAAACCATAGTAAATGATGGCTAGCTGCACACCAACTACCTTACGGGTCTTTCATGGCGCATCATGAGTCAGCAGTAGGCATAATTATAGTGGATAATCAATGATCTGACACTGGAATCATTAACGCGACTCTAATGATAATCTAACAGGCACCGGTGTCCACCTTCTGTGTGGTGTTTGTGTGCTCATTTGTAGTCATGTGATTAAATAATAGATATATATATGCACACACACACACCGTGTGGCTCGCGTGCTCACGCAGGGGATGAAGCCAGGGTTTACTCAAAACCCCCTTGGCGTAAAAGGCGCCTAGGTCAGCTGTGGCCTGCTATATCACTCATCAGTGATAATGCAGTCATATATCAAAATTTACAAACACAATAAGATAATAGATTGATGGCAATATTTTCATTAGATGATAATACATTAATAATAATAACAAAAGAAGTTTCACAATAATAATAATATAAATACCAAACTACAGCATTTCATATTTCCTACCTTTTCAGAATTCATTCTGAATTGCAGCTTGTCACTACCAATCGCTCGGCGACGACCAAACGGTTCCTCATTGCAGAGTCTCCCACCAGGCAATGTGGTTCACTGGCTTGCAAGGGCGTTCCGAGTTGGCTCGGAAGATGGTGTCTGATGCCTTCCTCGGGATTACATCTTAATTAAGATTTTTTCTGGATTCAGGGAACGTTTTTTATGTGTTTTGTATTAGTCAGGGGTTGTACTGCGTGTTTGAGGCTGGAAACTAGAAGGTACAAGTTTGCAACATATCCTGTCTTTATCAGCCCGATTTTATTGTTGAAAAAAAAAATGTTGGGTGACTTCCCCTTTACAGGTTGGTTTGGCTGATAATTGCCAATATCCATTGGTTTTTCCATTCCCTGTGAAACGATTTTTGGGAAGTCCAACTCCATCGATGCAACCTGAGTGATTTGCTCTTTAAGGAATAAAAAAATAGCTATGGAAACTACGATAGAGGCTAGAATCAATGATACGCAAATCCAAGCTGGCCTGGGTATTAGTTTCCTTATTGAAATGATCACTAATACGACGATTAATCAATAGTCTAACCAATAACCAAAATGACGTTTTGTATGTCCCATCGCACTCTCCTCTTACTGCTACTGCTGCTAAGATAATCCCATGTGGCGAAGCTGAGCCTCGCCCAGCTATGCCCTTCGGTATCCCGTCCTTTGTCGACTAATGCAGACTCGCTAACGTGTGTCAGCTGGTGCTGACTCTGCTGAAACCTAGTCCTTACCCGCCGTGGTGCCCAGCCACAGCAGTAACCTCCAGGGCGATAGTTGCAACATCCGCGATGGGCGAGCGCGAACCGCCGACCCCTCGATGAGAGGCGACATGTGTCCTCTGTACTAGCCTGGAGGCTGCTACTGCTGTTACTGCTACGACTACTGATATAATACACCCCTTGTGTTGTAGCCTTTGCTCCGCATTGACGCTCGACGCAGGGGGACAGGGGCAGCACGTCGCCCGCCGTGTATTTCCGCATCTTGGCAGCAGACGTTCTCTGGCTGTTGAAATTTTACGTAGTGCGAAACAGCTGTCCTTCAGCGTCGGTTTTTCTACGGCACTCTTGAGGACGGCAGGAATGGGCCTCCTCCTGAAGGACTCTCCAGCTCCACGCGAAGAAATACATGATCCACCAACATCACGATGTCACAAGAGTAGACGTCGCTCCTTCATGTTGCCTTGCAGTTCTGTGGCGTGAAAATGTTTGTCATTCTATGTGTTGTGTGTGGTGCGTGCGTGTGTTGTGTGTGTGTGGTGTGTGTGTGTAATATATATATATATATAGATATGATATATATAATATGTATATATATATATATATATATATATAGATATATGTATGTATACACACACACACCCACACTTATTTCATTATCATTTCATGTTGTTCCTTTACACTGACCCTGTGACTTGTAATGAACTTGAATATATACAAGCGACGGGTTCCAGAGGATCTAAAAACATATCAATAACAAAATATCAATATTTTTAAGACTATACTGTTTGAGAACTTGGTGACTAAACCCTTGACAAATTACAAGCTTTGTGGACGAGACCATTTGTCACACACCAAGCCCTCAACAATAAGAGAGCACTCTCAACATCGCACCTTTGTTCGTTTGTTCTGTTTGAGATTTGCGTAAGTACTGGCTTCGCCGGGCCTTCATACATATGTGTCGCCTGTGCAGCTATTATGGCTGTCTCATTTTTTCTCTGCCACACTATTCTATTGTGGTCACAATTCTATAAGTATGTTACCAACGTGGCGCTGGGCTCGCCACAGTGCTGCATCGTCTTCATGGTCATTGTCCCTCTATGATCTTCCATCCGCAGTGGTAACCTAGTCGAATTCTGTGAAGAATGACTTCGGTACCTATATTCTTGGTTTAGAGAGTGCCAGGGGTTCCAAGACTGTGGGCGTCCTGAGTATCCCCCAATCTGGCATGGGGAAGATCTCGTTTTCTCTCGATGAAGCTGCAGGAAGAAAGGGCACGAGCTGTGTCAAAGGTCAGCTAGCCTGTCAGCAATCTCATTCCCCTCTGATGCCTATGTGGCTAGTGACCCAGTTTAGATTATTATTCTACCCGGAAGCAGAAATCCTCTGTTCTATGGTGAGGACAGTGTCAGAAGGTAGATGTTGTCTTTGGGTGAGCTTTGGCCTAGACAGTCTTGGCTGCCTGGAGTCTGTATGTATGACCACCGTGTCCTTCCTCAGGGATGTGTGAGGCTAGGGCTCCCATAATCGAACTGCCTCTGCCTGTAGCGAGAAGGCGTTGTCTGGTTACCCTCATGCTTGTGTGGCAATCCCTTGCTGCAAGCCAGCGCCTGCAGTGTGGTTTAAGGGATCACTGAATCCATCCATGAAGTAGGTTCGACTACCGGAGGAGTGATGTCTGCAATGACCTCTCAGCTTCTGCTTTAGACTAGCATGGTGTATTGGATTCTTTCTTCTTACAAGCCTCATAATAAAGAACTCGATAAAGGTTTGTGCGCCACGGCAGGGCTTTAAAATAAAAAAGTCGGGGTGGGGGAAGTCATACCCTTGGCAATTAGTTGTTTCTTTGAGCTGGTACATATCAACATCCAGGAGTTGTTTGCAAACAACTCATGGGTCTTATTCTCGGCGTCTGAGGTATTTTTGTCTCATTTTTGTATTCCTGGAGGCATGATGACCTTTTTGAAAGGAACTGAGTACATTAGCTCAATTCGTTTCCAGGGCAGACGGTTTTGAACGCTCACTCCGAAATCCCCTGCGGCCTGGAGGGTTGCCTATCAGGCAAGGGCTAGGTCCACCGCCGACATCTGCGGTGGTCGTCAGAGGGCATCCGGCCTTTAATACGAAGCTGGCCAATCTAATAATATTATGTGGATAAAAACAGCAGACCCCACCGGCGACTCCATGATGAACATGGAAAAAGAAGAAAGAAGAAGAAGGGGGACGGTTTTTCCTCCGAGAGGATGAGGCCTTGCGTCCCACCTTAGGGCACTCAGATGATTCCTGGCAGCTTCATTTTGATCTGTCTCCAATTTTTCTCTTATCTTGGCGGTGCGGCAATCAGGGACATAGTCCCAACAATGGATTGATGGCATGGTACCTGGAATGTCCAGGCATGCTCTCATGAAGACAGTCTTGCTTTGGTTCGGTTAACCAAATACAGACCTCCTTTTTAAAGGAGAGGGTCTGGTCAATCCTTACTCCAAAGTGTCGGAAGACTTGACCCATTCTAAGTCCATCCCTGGATTCTCAGACTTGTGCCTTTGACATTTAGTCCTCAGAGCCATGGTTGTGGATGTTGGCTGCATAGATCTTTAGTCCTGTCTTACAACACTCCCTCAGATACAAGGTCCAGACAGTGCTGGGCTTTACTTGGGCA